>NC_143044.1:56352500-56407500 GCF_057628025.1 Oncorhynchus mykiss | reverse complement strand
ACTGTCTGATATAACAGCTGTTCTGGTGTCTCTAGACAGACAGGGCTTATATTTTACAGACTGTCTGATATAACAGCTGTTTTCTGGTGTCTCTAGACAGACAGGGCTTATATTTTACAGACTGTCTGATATAACAGCTGTTTTCTAGTGTCTCTAGACAGACAGGGCTTATATTTTACAGACTGTCTGATATAACAGCTGTTTTCTAGTGTCTCTAGACAGACAGTGCTTATATTTTACAGACATATTTTACAAACCAAGCAAATACATTTCACCTAAATAATATAACAATACCTGCCACTTTCCAGACGCTATTATCCAAAGCAATTAGGTATTTCTCTGAATACCAGTATATCTGACAGGATTGATTGGGTATCTTTCTGATTAGCAGTATCTCTGAGATGATTGATTGGGTATTTCTCTGATTACCAATATCTCTGACAGAATTGATTGGGTATTTATCTGATTACCAGTATCTCTGACAGGATTGATTGGGTATCTCTCTGATTAGCAGTATATCTGACAGGATTGATTGGGTATCTCTCTGATTAGCAGTATATCTGACCAGATTGATTGGGTATTTCTCTGATTACAGTATCTCTGACCAGATTGATTTTTGTCCTACTGAGATTTACTGTCAGGGCCCAAGTCTGACAGAATCAGTGCAGAATATCTAGATGCTGCTGTAGGCCCTACTTGGTTGGGGACAGAAGCACCAGATCATCAGCAAACAGTAGACATTTGACTTCAGATTCTAGTAGGGTGAGGCCAGGTGCTGCAGACTGTTCTAGTGCCCTTGCCAATTTATTGATATATATGTTGAAGAGGGTGGGGCTCAAACTGCATCCCTGTCTCGCCCCACGGCTCTGAGGAAAGAAATCTGTGTGTTTATTGCCAATTTTAACTGTTGATTGTGTACATTAATTTTAAAATATTGTATGTTTACCCCAACTCCCAACTCCACTACCCATCAATTAATTCATGCCAAATTAAGTTAAAAGCTTTTTTGAAAATCAACAAAGCATGAGAAGACTTTGCCTTTGCTTCGGTTTGTTTATCAATTAGGATGTGTACTTGGTCTGTCATATGGTATTTTGGTAAGAATTTGACACGTCTGCTTTCTCTCTCTCTCTATTCCTATCTCTCTCATTATCATTTCCTCTCTCTCTGTTCCTCTTTCTCTCTTTACCTATCTCATTATCGTTCCCTCTCTCTCTGTTTCTCTTTCTCTCTCACTGTTCCTCTCTCTCTCTCACAATCGTTACATCTCTATGTTCCTCTCACTCTCTCTCCATTCCTATTGTCATGACGTGGCCCTCTTTGGATATAGCAAGAACCAACTCTCTCTTTCTCACCACCTCTCTCTTCCTGGAGGAGACTCTCTTCCCACCCCGGCCATGCAGTATAGAGAGAGGGTTTCACAGTAGAACAAAGTAACTTCTTCTACCTCACAGAATTTGAGAACTGAACAATATCCATGTTTTGGAGAATGTGTAAACAGTCGGTGGAGAATCGAGCTACGACCGGTCCGTTTTGTCTAATGTTTGTGACCTCCTGAGAGACAATACAGCCACATTACTGTTTATACAAGAGTCTCCGTTATGAGATTTGCATCTAATTATTGTTTAAAATGAATGAGTGAAGATGAAACTATTTGTGAAATTATGTAATGTGATTTTAAACTGTTTTTATTTTATTTATTTTGTTATAATTTTAACATTTTTAAATTTTACCCCCTTTTCCTCCCCAATTTCATGGTATCCAATTGTTAGTAGTTACTGTCTTGTCTCATCGCTACAACTCCCGTAAATCTGAAGTTATTCCTTGGTCCCCCGACTTCCTAGTTAATTACATTTACATGATTAGTTTAATCACGTAATAATAATTACAGAGAATTGATTTGATAAAATAAGTCTTCACTTTAATGATGCCAAAGACACAACACCTTCTCTCTCGTTATCGTTCCCTCTCTCTCATTATCGTTCCCTCTTTCTGTTCCTCTCTCTTTCTGTCGACCCCCTCCTTCCCTCCCTCCCCTCCCTCCCTCCCTCCCCTCCCTCCCTCCCTCCCTCCCTCCCTCCCTCCCTCCCTCCCTCCCCTCCCTCCCCTCCCTCCCCCCCTCCCCTCCCTCCCCTCCCTCCCCTCCCTCCACAGCAGGTTGAATGGTTCATTGCCAACCTCGCTTGCACTAAGGGACCAAATTACCATTATAGTGTGTTACTTTTAACTCTCTCTGGTTAAAAGTAGTGCACTGTAAAAGGTCTAGGGTGCCATTTGGGATGCAACCCTAGAGTCGATGGTCACCTGCCAGTATCAGTACGAGAGGGGATGTCACGCCAGGCTGTCTCCTCGATTCCCTCAATACGTTGGCAGAAAGGTGTTTAGGAGGCTCGTTGAGGCAAATTGAAGCTGTCAAATCCTGAGTCAGCTTCTAGCAGCTGCTTTGTCGTCAACAGGCAACACAGTCAACAGAACTGGGCCCTCCCTGGTCAACACAGTCAACAGAACTGGGCCCTGGTCAACAGTAGTGCACTACAGTACCTTCAAAAATATTTCACACCCCTTGACCTTTTCCACATTTTGTTATGTTACAAAGTGAGATTAAATGTATTTATTTTTTTAAATCAACAATCTACACAAAATACTCTGTAATGTCAAAGTGGAAGAAAATTTTGTAAAAAAAATAATGAAAAATAAAACACTAATATATCTTAAGTATTCAACTCCCTGAGTCAATACATGTTAGAATCACCTTGGCAGTGATTACAGCTGTGAGTCTTTCTGGGTGAGTCTCTAAGAGCTTTCCACACCTGGATTGTACTACATTTGCCCATTATTCTTTAAACAATTATTCAATCTCTGTCAAATTGGTTGTTTATCATTGCTCGAAAAACCATTTTTAGGTCTTGCCAAATATTTTCAAGCAGATTTAAGTAAAAACTGTAACTCGGCCACTCAGGAACATTGGTTAGTCTCCTTGGTTAGTAGATTTGGCTTTGTGTTTTAGGTTATTGTCCTGCTGAAAGGTAAATTAATCTCCCAGTCTCTGGTGGAAAGCAGACTGAACCAGGTTTTCCTCTAGGATTTTGTCAGTGCTTAGCTCCATTCTGTTTATTTTTTATCCTGAAAAAACACCCAGTCATTAACGTCTACAAGCATACCCATAACATGATGTAGCCACCCTTATGCTTGAAAATATGGAGAGTGGTACTCAGTAATATGTTGTATTCGATTTGCCCCAAACACAACCCTTTGTGTGAATAGTGAATTTTTTTGCCACATTCCAAATCAAATCAAATTTTATTTGTCACATACACATGGTTAGCAGCACATGGTTAGCAGATGTTAATGCGAGTGTAGCGAAATGCTTGTGCTTCTAGTTCCGACAATGCAGTAATAACCAACAAGTAATCTAGCTAGCAATTCCAAAACTACTACCTTATACACACAAGTGTAAGGGGATAAAGAATATGTACATAAAGATATATGAATGAGTGATGGTACAGAGCGGCATAGGCAAGATACAGTAGATGGTATTGAGTGCAGTATATACATATGAGATGAGTATGTAAACAAAGTGGCATAGTTAAAGTGGCTAGTGATACATGTATTACATAAAGATGCAGTAGATGATATAGAGTACAGTATATACATATGAGATGAATAATGTAGGGTATGTAAACATTATATTAAGTAGCATTGTTTAAAGTGACTAGTGATATATTTTGTTGCAGTATTACTTTAGTGTGTTTGTTGCAAACAGGATGCATGTTTTGGAATATTTTTATTCTGCACAAGCTGCCTTCTTTTCACTCTGTCAATGAGGTTAGTATTGTGGAGTTACTACAATGTTGTTGATCCATCCTCAGTTTTCTCCTACCACAGCCATGAAACTCTGTAACAGTTTTAAAGTCACCATTGAACTCATGGTGAAATCTCTGAGCGGTTTCCTTTCTCTCCGGCAACTGAGTTAGGAAGGAGGCCTGTATCTTTGTAGTGACTGGGTGTATTGATACACCATCCAAAGTGTAATGAATAACTTCACCATGTTCAAAGATATTTCAATGTCTGCTTCTTTTTTTCCTCCCATCTACCAATAGGAGCCCTTCATTGTGAGTCATTGGAAAACCTCCCTGGTCTTTGTGGTTGAATCTGTTTGAAATTCACTGCTCGACCTTACAGATAATTGTATGTTTGGGGGAGAGAGACGAGGTAGTCATAAAAAATGATGTTAAGCACTATTATTGCACACAGAGTGTGTCAATGCAACTTATTGTGTGACTTGTTAATTACATTTTTACTCCTGAACTTATTGAGGCTTGCCATGACAAAGGGGTTGAATACGTATTGACTCAAGACATTTCAGCTTTTCACTAAATTGTACATTTCTTTTTAATCATAATTCCACTTTGACATTATGGGGTATTGTGTGTAAGCCAGTGCCTAAACATCACAATTGAAACGATTTTAAATTCAGACTGTAACACAACAAAATGTGGAGAAAGTCTGAATGAAGGAACTGTATACAAGGAATAGGGTGCCAGTTGTATACATGGAATAGGGTGCCAGATGGAATAGGGTGCCAGATAAATACATGGAATAGGGTGCCAGTTGAATAGCTGGAATAGGGTGCCAGATAAATACATGGAATATGGTGCCAGTTGTATACATGGAATAGGGTGCCAGATGGAATAGGGTGTCAGTTGTATACAGGGAATAGGGTGCCAGATAAATACAGGGAATAGGGTGCCAGATAATACATGGAATAGGGTGCCATATAAATACATGGAATAGGGTGCCAGTTGAATAGCGGGAATATGGTGCCAGTTGTATACAGGGAATAGGGTGCCAGTTGTATACAGGGAATAGGGTGCCAGTTGTATACAGGGAATAGGGTGCCAGTTGTATACAGGGAATAGGGTGCCAGTTGTATACAGGGAATAGGGTGCCAGTTGAATAGTGGGAATAGGGTGCCAGTTGTATACAGGGAATAGGGTGCCAGTTGTATAGTGGGAATAGGTTGCCAGTTGTATACAGGGAATAGGGTGCCAGTTGAATAGTGGGAATAGGGTGCCAGTTGAATAGTGGGAATAGGTTGCCAGTTGTATAGTGGGAATAGGTTGCCAGTTGTATACAGGGAATAGGGTGCCAGTTGAATAGTGGGAATAGGGTGCCAGTTGAATAGTGGGAATAGGGTGCCAGTTGTATAGTGGGAATAGGGTGCCAGTTGTATAGTGGGAATAGGTTGCCAGTTGTATAGTGGGAATAGGTTGCCAGTTGTATACAGGGAATAGGGTGCCAGTTGAATAGTGGGAATAGGGTGCCAGTTGAATACAGGGAATAGGGTGCCAGTTGTTTACAGGGAATAGGGTGCCAGTTGCATACAGGGAATAGGGTGCCAGTTGTATACAGGGAATAGGGTGCCAGTTGAATAGTGGGAATAGGGTGCCAGTTGTATACAGGAAATAGGGTGCCAGTTGTATACAGGGAATAGGGTGCCAGTTGTATACAGTACAGGAGAGAGGGTTACAGTACAGGAGAGAGAGAGCTACAGTACAGGAGAGATTGCTACAGTACAGGAGAGAGAGAGAGAGAGCTACAGTACAGGAGAGAGAGGGCTACAGCACAAGAGAGAGAGCTACAGTACAGGAGAGAAAGAGAGCTACAGTACAGGAGAGAGAGAGCTACAGTACAGGAGAGAGAGAGCTACAGTACAGGAGAGAGAGAGCTACAGTACAGGAGAGAGAGAGAGCTACGGTACATGAGAGAGAGAGCTACAGTACAGGAGAGAAAGAGCTACAGTACAGGAGAGAGAGAGCTACAGTACAGGAGAGAGAGCTACAGTACAGGAGAGAGAGCTACAGTACAGGAGAGAGAGAGCTACAGTACAGGAGAGAGAGAGAGCTACAGTACATGAGAGAGAGAGCTACAGTACATGAGAGAGAGAGCTACAGTACAGGAAAGAAAGAGCTACAGTACAGGAGAGAGAGAGAGCTACAGTACAGGAGCGAGAGAGAGCTACAGTACAGGAGAGAGAGCTACAGTACAGGAGAGAGAGCTACAGTACAGGAGAGAGAGCTACAGTACAGGAGAGAGAGCTACAGTACAGGAAAGAGAGCTACAGTACAGGAGAGAGAGAGAGCTACAGCACAGGAGAGAGAGAGCTACAGTACAGGTGAGAGAGAGCAACAGTACAGGAGAGAGGGGGCTACAGTACAGGAGAGAGGGGGCTGTGAGTAAAGCATCACAAGCCAGGAGGGGAAACAGAGGTATAAAGGGTGTCAGGTAGCCTGGTGTTGAGAGCATTGCACCAGTAACAGAAAGTTGTCTGGTTCGAACACCCAAGCTCCTAATTGGCTCCTAATTGGCTCCTAATTGGCTCCTAATTGGCTCCTAATTGGCTCCAGGGGCGCCGTACTACTATGGCTGACCTTGTAAAAGAAGACACTGGACCTATCTGGTGTATGAGACAATACAACATCATTATCATTTCTGTATCATTACAGCCTCATTATCATTACAGGGTCATTATCATTTCAGCGTCATTATCATTGAAGTATCATTATCATTATCGTTACAATGTCATTATCGATACAACATCATTATCAATTAGCTATAGGAAATCAACTGAGCGATGGACAGAAGGAATATGTTGAGTGACATCTGGTGCTACTGTACTGGTGCTACTGTACTGTACTGGTGTTACTATACTGTACTGGTGCTACTGTACTGTACTGGTGCTACTGTACTGTACTGGTGTTACTATACTGTACTGGTGTTACTATACTGTACTGGTGCTACTGTACTGGTGCTACTGTACTGTACTGGTGCTACTGTACTGTACTGGTGCTACTGTACTGTACTGGTGTTACTATACTGTACTGGTGTTACTATACTGTACTGGTGCTACTGTACTGTACTGGTGTTACTATACTGTACTGGTGTTACTATACTGTACTGGTGCTACTGTACTGTACTGGTGTTACTATACTGTACTGGTGTTACTATACTGTACTGGTGCTACTGTACTGGTGCTACTGTACTGTACTGGTGCTACTATACTGTACTGGTGCTACTGTACTGGTGCTACTGTACTGTATTGGTACTACTGTACTGGTGCTACTGTACTGGTGCTACTATACTGTACTGGTGCTGCTGTACTGGTGCTACTATACTGGTACTACTGTACTGGTGCTACTATACTGTACTGGTGCTACTGTACTGATAAACTGGAGATATGGGTGATAAACTGGAGGTGTGGGTGATAAACTGGATGTGTGGGTGATACACTGGTGATGTGGGTGATAAACTGGAGATGTGGGTGATAAACTGGAGGTGTGGGTGATAAACTGGAGATGTGGGTGATAAACTGGAGATGTAGGTGATAAACTGGAGGTGTGGGTGATAACTGGAGGTGTGGGTGAAAAACTGGATGTGTGGGTGATACACTGGTGATGTGGGTGATAAACTGGAGATGTGGGTGATAAACTGGGGGTATGGGTGATACACGGGAGATGTGGGTGATAAACTAGAGATGTGGGTGATAAACTGGAGGTGTGGGTGATAAACTGGAGATGTGGGTGATAAACTGGAGATGTGGGTGATAAACTGGAGATGTGGGTGATAAACTGGAGGTGTGGGTGATAAACTGGACATGTGGGTGATAAACTGGAGGTGTGGGTGATAAACTGGAGATGTGGGTGATAAACTGGAGATGTGGGTGATAAACTGGAGGTGTGGGTGATAAACTGGAGGTGTGGGTGATAAACTGGACATGTGGGTGATAAACTGGAGGTGTGGGTGATAAACTGGAGATGTGGGTGATAAACTGGAGATGTGGGTGATAAACTGGAGGTGTGGGTGATAAACTGGAGGTGTGGGTGATAAACTGGAGATGTGGGTGATAAACTGGAGGTGTGGGTGATAAACTGGAGGTGTGGGTGATAAACTGGAGATGTGGGTGATAAACTGGAGATGTGGGTGATAAACTGGAGGTGTGGGTGATACACTGGAGATGTGGGTCATAAACTGGAGATGTGGGTGATAAACTGGAGGTGTGGGTGATAAACTGGAGATGTGGGTGATAAACTGGAGGTGTGGGTGATAAACTGGAGGTGTGGACTATTTTACAAGATGTGCTGAAAGGAAAATGACATTCAGATTTGACACCGTAGCCAATTAGCAAACCCCACTGGGCACAGACGTATTTTCCACGTTGGTTCATTTCATTGAAATGACGTGGAAACAATGTTGATTCAACCAACGTGTACCCAGTGGGAAGGCACTGAAGATGAACGTGTAGTGATTCTAACGAGGGGTCAGAGTAGGGGGTCTGTTGTGTCGTGTACCCAGTGGGACGGCTCTGAAGATGAACGTGTTGTGATTCTAACGAGTGGTCAGAGTAGGGGGTCTGTTGTGTCGTGTACCCAGTGGGACGGCTCTGAAGATGAACGTGTTGCGATTCTAACGAGGGGTCAGAGTAGGGGGTCTGTTGTATCACACTATAAATACATCCCAAATGGCACCCTATTCCTTTTGTAGTGCACTACTTTTGACCAGGGCCCACAGGGCTATACAGGGAATAGGGTGCCATTCGGGATGTACCCAACCACCACACCCACTCTGCCTCACTTAAAAGGCATTCACTTTGCCTCAGAGGAGTAAAGATGAGTTAAAGGCAATCCTTGTCATCTGTTTCTATAACAGAGGGAATAACTAATGTATGACCCCCCCCCCCCCCCAACAAAAATAATTACAAAAGTCCCTGTAGCTACGTGGGCGCTAACTTTCATTTGAATATCATTAATTCATCCCAGCTAGCCACCCCCCTTGTGGGAGCGATCCCACAGAGCTAAATTGATTCGGGGCTCCTCTTCATCACAAATTGAACAAGACAGTTGAAATGCAACGTCTGGTAAGGTAGGTGGAACAGTGTTGTACCCTTGGATATTACAAAAGACCTTACAAACTCAGCGAGATCCCCCCCCCCCCAGCCCCTTTAAAGTGCTGTGATTTAGATGTCGGCGCTGCTGCCTAACTGAAGGCTGTCTGAGGGTCATTACAGTGTCTTGGATGGGACAGAAAGCTAGCAGCACATTACGACAGAGAAGCTACCATTTTTCACCTTGGAACTAATGTTGAACGTATTGGCTCCTTGATCTGCCTTGAGAAAAAGACTGGTTCAACCTGTAATTTACTCTACTGACTAACTACACCGAACAAAAATATAAACGCAGCATGTTAAGTGTTGGTACCGTGTTCCATGAGCTGAAATAAAAAAAGCTTATTTCTCTCAAATTTTTTCATCCCTGTTAGTGAGCCTTTCTCCTTTTGCCAAGATAATCCATCCACCTGACAGGTGTGGCACATCAAGAAGCTGATTAAACAGCTTGATCATTACACATGTGCACCTTGTGCTGGGGACAATAAAAGGCCACTCTAAAATGTGCAGTTTTGTCACACAATACTACACAAGGTGCAATAATTTAATATTAATGTATCTACCATAAGCCGCCTCCAACGTCGTTTTAGAGAATTTGCCAGTACGTCCAACCGGCCTCACAACCACAGACCACGTGTAACAACGCCAGCCCAGGACCTCCACATCCGGCTTCTTCACCTGTGGGATCGTCTGAGACCAGCCACCTGGACAGCTGATGAAACTGAGGAGCATTTCTGTCTGTAATAAATTTCTGTCTGTAATAAAGCCCCTTTTGTGAAACAACTCATTCTTATTGGCTGGGCCTGACTCCCCACTGGGTGGGTCTATGCCCTCCCATGCCCACCAATAGCTGCGCCCCTGCCTAGTCATGTGAAATCCATAGACTGGGGCCTAATTAATCTATTTAAATTGACTGATTTCCTTATATGAACCATAACTCAAGTAAAATCATTGAAATTGTTGCATGTTGCATTATAGTATAGTGTTCAGTACAGATAGCCCCTTCACGTTGCACAGACAGCATTAACAACTGTTGTGTAGAGGTTGATTTAGGGTGCATCCCAAATGACACCCTGTTCACTACGTAGTGCACTACTTTAGACCAGAACCCTATGGGCCCCGGTCAACAGTTGTGCACTACATAGAACATAGGGTTCATTTGGGATGCTTGAACATTCTAAAAGGTGCTTCCTGATTTAACATGGGGCCTACAATTATGTTTTAACAATATGAAATAACCCTCTAATTTGACAGTAATTGTAGCCCCAGTTGAAAGTTATTCACTTAAATGATGAGTTCTCTTGTCTGAGGCTTTTAGGAAGAGTAAGAACGTAATCAGACAATAATTTAGCTGCTTTTATTCTACAGTAATTTCCCTCTAGACCAATTATAGATCATTAACAGGCTGTTTCTTGTCCAATACGCAGTAGCCTAGCTGAAGCACATCAACTGATGAGCATTACATCATCACCACGTCAACTGATGTGTATTACATCATCACTAAGTCAACGGATGTGTATTACATCATCACCACGTCAACTGATGTGCATTACATCATCACCACGTCAACTGATGTGCATTACATCATCACCACGTCAACTGATGTGCATTACATCATCACCACGTCAACTGATGTGCATTACATCATCACCACGTCAACTGATGTGTATTACATCATCACCACGTCAACTGATGTGCATTACATCATCACCACGTCAACTGATGTGCATTACATCATCACCACGTCAACTGATGTGCATTACATCATCACCACGTCAACTGATGTGCATTACATCATCACCACGTCAACTGATGTGTATTACATCATCACCACGTCAACTGATGTGTATTACATCATCACTAAGTCAACTGATGTGTATTACATCATCACCACGTCAACTGATGTGCATTACATCATCACCACGTCAACTGATGTGCATTACATCATCACCACGTCAACTGATGTGTATTACATCATCACCACGTCAACTGATGTGTATTACATCATCACCACGTCAACTGATGTGCATTACATCATCACCACGTCAACTGATGTGCATTACATCATCACCACGTCAACTGATGTGCATTACATCATCACCACGTCAACTGATGTGTATTACATCATCACCACGTCAACTGATGTGCATTACATCATCACTAAGTCAACTGATGTGCATTACATCATCACTAAGTCAACTGATGTGCATTACATCATCACCACGTCAACTGATGTGTATTACATCATCACCACGTCAACTGATGTGCATTACATCATCACCACGTCAACTGATGTGCATTACATCATCACCACGTCAACTGATGTGTATTACATCATCACCACGTCAACTGATGTGCATTACATCATCACTAAGTCAACTGATGTGCATTACATCATCACTAAGTCAACTGATGTGCATTACATCATCACCACGTCAACTGATGTGCATTACATCATCACCACGTCAACTGATGTGCATTACATCATCACTAAGTCAACTGATGTGCATTACATCATCACTAAGTCAACTGATGTGTATTACATCATCACCACGTCAACTGATGTGCATTACATCATCACCACGTCAACTGATGTGCATTACATCATCACCACGTCAACTGATGTGCATTACATCATCACCACGTCAAATGATGTGCATTACATCATCACTAAGTCAACTGATGTGTATTACATCATCACCACGTCAACTGATGTGCATTACATCATCACCACGTCAAATGATGTGCATTACATCATCACTAAGTCAACTGATGTGTATTACATCATCACCACGTCAACTGATGTGCATTACATCATCACCACGTCAAATGATGTGCATTACATCATCACCACGTCAACTGATGTGCATTACATCATCACCACGTCAACTGATGTGCATTACATCATCACCACGTCAACTGATGTGCATTACATCATCACCACGTCAACTGATGTGTATTACATCATCACCACGTCAACGGATGTGCATTACATCATCACTAAGTCAACTGATGTGCATTACATCATCACCACGTCAACTGATGTGCATTACATCATCACCACGTCAACTGATGTGTATTACATCATCACCACGTCAACGGATGTGCATTACATCATCACTAAGTCAACTGATGTGCATTACATCATCACCACGTCAACTGATTTGTATTACATCATCACTAAGTCAAATGATGTGCATAGTGCATCATCACTAAGTCAACTGATGTGCATTGTGCATCATCACTAAGTCAACTGATGTGTATTACATCATCACTAAGTCAACTGATGTGTATTACATCATCACTAAGTCAACTGATGTGCATTGTGCATCATCACTAAGTCAACTGATGTGCATTGTGCATCATCACTAAGTCAACTGATGTGTATTACATCATCACTAAGTCAACTGATGTGCATTACATCATCACTAAGTCAACTGATGTGCATTGTGCATCATCACTAAGTCAACTGATGTGTATTACATCATCACTAAGTCAACTGATGTGTATTACATCATCACTAAGTCAACTGATGTGCATTGTGCATCATCACTAAGTCAACTGATGTGCATTTTGCATCATCACTAAGTCAACTGATGTGTATTACATCATCACTAAGTCAACTGCTGTGCATTGTGCATCATCACTAAGTCAACTGATGTGCATTGTGCATCATCACTAAGTCAACTGATGTGTATTACATCATCACTAAGTCAACTGATGTGTATTACATCATCACTAAGTCAACTGATGTGCATTGTGCATCATCACTAAGTCAACTGATGTGCATTGTGCATCATCACTAAGTCAACTGATGTGTATTACATCATCACTAAGTCAACTGCTGTGCATTGTGCATCATCACTAAGTCAACTGATGTGTATTACATCATCACTAAGTCAACTGATGTGCATTGTGCATCATCACTAAGTCAACTGATGTGTATTACATCATCACTAAGTCTACTGATGTGCATTACATCATCACTAAGTCAACTGATGTGCATTGTGCATCATCACTAAGTCAACTGATGTGTATTACATCATCACTAAGTCAACTGATGTGTATTACATCATCACTAAGTCAACTGATGTGCATTGTGCATCATCACTAAGTCAACTGATGTGCATTGTGCATCATCACTAAGTCAACTGATGTGCATTGTGCATCATCACTAAGTCAACTGATGTGTATTACATCATCACTAAGTCAACTGATGTGCATTGTGCATCATCACTAAGTCAACTGATGTGCATTGTGCATCATCACTAAGTCAACTGATGTGTATTACATCATCACCACGTCAACTGATGTGTATTACATCATCACTAAGTCAACTGATGTGCATTACATCATCACTAAGTCAACTGATGTGCATTGTGCATCATCACTAAGTCAACTGATGTGTATTACATCATCACCACGTCAACTGATGTGCATTACATCATCACCACGTCAAATGATGTGCATTACATCATCACCACGTCAACTGATGTGCATTACATCATCACCACGTCAACTGATGTGCATTACATCATCACCACGTCAACTGATGTGCATTACATCATCACCACGTCAACTGATGTGTATTACATCATCACCACGTCAACTGATGTGTATTACATCATCACTAAGTCAACTGATGTGCATTACATCATCACTAAGTCAACTGATGTGCATTGTGCATCATCACTAAGTCAACTGATGTGTATTACATCATCACCACGTCAACTGATGTGCATTACATCATCACCACGTCAAATGATGTGCATTACATCATCACTAAGTCAACTGATGTGCATTGTGCATCATCACTAAGTCAACTGATGTGCATTGTGCATCATCACTAAGTCAACTGCTGTGCATTGTGCATCATCACTAAGTCAACTGATGTGTATTGTGCATCATCACTAAGTCAACTGATGTGTATTACATCATCACTAAGTCAACTGATGTGTATTACATCATCACTAAGTCAACTGATGTGCATTGTGCATCATCACTAAGTCAACTGATGTGCATTGTGCATCATCACTAAGTCAACTGATGTGTATTACATCATCACTAAGTCAACTGCTGTGCATTGTGCATCATCACTAAGTCAACTGATGTGTATTACATCATCACTAAGTCAACTGATGTGCATTGTGCATCATCACTAAGTCAACTGATGTGTATTACATCATCACTAAGTCAACTGATGTGCATTACATCATCACTAAGTCAACTGATGTGCATTGTGCATCATCACTAAGTCAACTGATGTGTATTACATCATCACTAAGTCAACTGATGTGTATTACATCATCACTAAGTCAACTGATGTGCATTGTGCATCATCACTAAGTCAACTGATGTGCATTGTGCATCATCACTAAGTCAACTGATGTGCATTGTGCATCATCACTAAGTCAACTGATGTGTATTACATCATCACTAAGTCAACTGATGTGCATTGTGCATCATCACTAAGTCAACTGATGTGCATTGTGCATCATCACTAAGTCAACTGATGTGTATTACATCATCACCACGTCAACTGATGTGCATTACATCATCACTAAGTCAACTGATGTGTATTACATCATCACCACGTCAACTGATGTGTATTACATCATCACCACGTCAACTGATGTGCATTACATCATCACCACGTCAACTGATGTGTATTACATCATCACTAAGTCAACTGATGTGTATTACATCATCACCACGTCAACTGATGTGTATTACATCATCACCACGTCAACTGATGTGCATTACATCATCACCACGTCAACTGATGTGTATTACATCATCACTAAGTCAACTGATGTGTATTACATCATCACCATGTCAACTGATGTGTATTACATCATCACTAAGTCAACTGATGTGTATTACATCATCACCACGTCAACTGATGTGTATTACATCATCACCACGTCAAATAAATGTGAAAGAAAATAAAATGGTTGATGGTTAAGCCAGCTTGTCATGGGGCCTAATTCAGTCTGATTCTGGGGGTTCATTCTCAGTACAGAATGTTTTAGTCATGATGTAAATATCCCTGTAGTAGAGAGCATCCCTACAAAGCAGCAGTGTTGTTGCTGTTTACAACATCTTTTCATTTGAGTCAGTGTAATGAATAAGTTCTGAGGAGATACTGTGTGTCTCCTAAATGGCACCCTCTTCACTATATAGTGTACTACTATGGTACCCTATTCCCTATATAGTGCAATACTTTGAATAAATAGGGAATAGGATGCCATTTGAGACACAGACCAAGCCTACGGGACGTAAACAGTGTGCTGGGAGAGAAGGCAGGGTCCAGCCGCAGCAGCTCTTAATACAGGTTAAAGCTGTCCTGTTTGGATTTCATTTGATTTCTCCTCTGAGTTGGATTTGGAAGCATTATAAACACAGAGGACTAATTTCAGGGTTTTAAGCTGCCGCCCGGCGCTCAGCGATCTCTCTGTCTCTCCTTCTGCTCTCTCTGTCTCCTTCTGCTCTCTCTCTCTCTGTCTCTCTCTCAGTCTCTCAGTCTGTCTCTCTCTCTCTGTCTCTCTCTCCTCCTGCTCTCTGTCTCTCAGTCTGTCTGTCTCTCGCTCTGTCTCTCAGTCTGTCTCTCTCTCTTTCTCTCCTTCTGCTCTCTCTCCTCCTGCTCTCTCTGTGTCTCTCTGTCTCTCAGTCTATCTCTCTCTCTCTTTCTAAAGCCTGGTTGGGAGGACGGGGGGGGGGATGGGTTCTGGAAGAGAGGCGACTCATAAATACAGGAGAGAGCGTGAGTGAGCTGCAAATCAGCTGTCCAGAAACGAGTCCCTCTACGTATCAACGCACTGAGTTTCTATGGAAACATAAACCCGATTAGATGAGCTTTTAAGGCGCTGGAACCTGCGCTGGAAGGACATTTCTAAACCTGTGTTCTGTACGTCATTCAATAAGAAAATACAGTGACAGCGATAATGATAATAACCATTAAGAGAAAGCTAGGTGATAATGTCCTTGCATCGATCACTGGTCAGTGAGGAATTGGAATGAGATGGTCCACACAGCTAGGGGATAGTATGGACCTCTCCATTCTGTGCTGTGGTCTGTTTTGATATGGCCAGGGTAGATAGCTACAGTACAGCTGGGCTTATCCTGCACTTCTTCCTCACCTTACAGCTCAGGGAACTCTTTATAAAGGACAAGCTTTTTGTGTAGAAATACAAGTGTACATGCTTATTTGCTTTCCGTTCATTGTTCATTTTCTATAACTAATAGGGATATCTATACAATAATATCTATAGCTTTCTGTTCATTGTTCATTTCCTATAGCTAATAGGGATATCTATACAATAATATCTATAGCTTTCCGTTCATTGTTCATTTCCTATAGCTAATAGGGATATCTATACAATAATATCTATAGCTTTCTGTTCATTGTTCATTTCCTATAGCTAATAGGGATTCCTATACAATAATATCTATAGCTTTCTGTTCATTGTTCATTTCCTATAGCTAATAGGGATATCTATACAATAATATCTATAGCTTTCTGTTCATTGTTCATTTCCTATAGCTAATAGAGATATCTATACAATAATATCTATAGCTTTCTGTTCATTGCACAGTTGATGTCCTGTATTGAAGTGAGCCGATTGGTGTTTGTCTGAGCCAGCAGCTGCAGAGCAGCAGAACCCAGGGTGTTCCGTAGTGGTAGTCCTATGGGAATTCACTGAGCTGAGCAGCAGAACCCAGGGTGTTCCGTAGTGGTAGTCCTATGGGAATTCACTGAGCTGAGCAGCAGAACCCAGGGTGTTCCGTAGTGGTAGTCCTATGGGAATTCACTGAGCTGAGCAGCAGAACCCAGGGTGTTCAGTAGTGGTAGTCCTATGGGAATTCACTGAGCTGAGCAGCAGAACCCAGGGTGTTCAGTAGTGGTAGTCCTGTGGGAATTCACTGAGCTGAGCAGCAGAACCCAGGGTGTTCCGTAGTGGTAGTCCTATGGGAATTCACTGAGCTGAGCAGCAGAACCCAGGGTGTTCAGTAGTGGTAGTCCTATGGGAATTCACTGAGCTGAGCAGCAGAACCCAGGGTGTTCAGTAGTGGTAGTCCTATGGGAATTCACTGAGCTGAGCAGCAGAACCCAGGGTGTTCAGTAGTGGTAGTCCTATGGGAATTCACTGAGCTGAGCAGCAGAACCCAGGGTGTTCCGTAGTGGTAGTCCTATGGGAATTCACTGAGCTGAGCCTCAGCTGAAGCAGAAACAATTATCACACCAGCTCTCCATCCTCTCCACGCTAAGAAGAGCCAGTCCCCTCATGTATCATCAACATTCTGCATCCCAAATGGGAACCTATTGCCTATGTTGTGGGAGCCAAATGGGACCCTATTCCCTATGTAGTGCACTACTTTTGACTAGGGCCCATAGGGCTCCCATCGGGCTCCCATACAGTAGGTAGTGTACTATATAGAACAGGGGTCCCCAACTACAGTACATTCAGCCAAGGGACGATTTTGTCTTGAGTGGATGGTCAGGGGGCCGGAACATAGTTACAAATCATTTGCACACTGCACATTGACCGCAAGTAGCACAAACAGATAGAGTATTTTTTGACAAAAACAGAATCATTTCAAACCTTGATTACATCGGTATATGTCTCGCTATTTACGCATAGGAACACATATTTCCTCAAATAAAATCACTTGGAGCTGATTTCCTAGTCTTTTTACAGTTTTTTTTTACGCCCAACAATGAAAATCCAACAACAACAACCAAAAATAGATTTTATAAAAACTTTGTTTTTTTTTGCTCAGAAAACATGAGGGGAGGAAGAGGTACAAATGATACATCCTGCGTGCCACCAGCTGGGGAACCCTGATATAGAGAAGAGGATGCCATTTGGAACGGACCCTCAGTCTCCACGTCTCCTCACCAGAAATCCCTAGCAACGCTCCATCAGATCAGGGCCATGTTCATTAGGGCACAGCGTAGCAAAAATGTTTGTTTGTTTCTTATGTTTCTTATTGGAACAGTCTAGGTAGTCCCTCCCTTGTTTTATTTAGTCTGTTTTCTTCCGTTTGTTGTGTAACAAAATGGCGACTCCATGGTTCTTTTCCACACACTCAATCCAGGAACCCATTTTTACAACATCTGTAGTGTACATTACTTTTCATTTAAACAATTTTAAAAAATGTTTTTTGAAATGTTTCTTATTGGAACAGTCTAGGTAGTCCCTCCCTTGTTTTATTTAGTCTGTTTTCTTCCGTTTGTTGTGTAACAAAATGGCGACTCCATGGTTCTTTTCCACACACTCAATCCAGGAACCCATTTTTACAACATCTGTAGTGTACATTACTTTTCATAAAAAAAAAAAAAAAACGTTGTGTTTTTTTTGATAACATGAAGACAGAGAAGGTTATATGACATCATTTCCTTTAACTTACTTTCATCCGATACTGGGGTTTCCTCCACATTCCTGATGTAGTCATCCTAGAGAGAATGTGAGAATCGGAGTAGTGTCACTGCAGAGTTGCAGAGCGTAGTGTAAACAACAACAACAACAACAACAACAACAACATATCCAAGGACAAAACAGAAGATCACAGACGGTCTCACTCTCTGTAAAGTGGTGATTTTAGCTTCCTCCCTGTCACACAGGGAATATACACTCTCAGAATGAGTGTGCACCAAACGGAACCCTATTCTTTATTATTGCTCACTACTTCCCTATATAGTGCCATATAATAGTAGTGATAGTGACTGGTCTCTGGGGGTGTTAGACTGTTCTCTGGGGGTGTTTGACTGGTCTCTGGGGGTGTTAGACTGGTCTCTGGGGGTGTTAGACTGGTCTCTGGTTGTGTTTGAGGGTTAGAATTATGATAAAAATGCTAAATCTCCCATAGTATCCATTTCTACTGACCCGTGTGCGTGTATGTGTGTGTGTGTGTGTGTGCGCGTGTGTGTGTGTGCGTGTGGATGAGGACCCACAGGATTATGTTTGTTACGACTGGCTTGGCCTTATCCTACACTGGGATCCCAGCAGTATAACACAGAGCTCTCAAGTCAAGCTGAACAACTTAAGCCAAAGGCGTTTCATATATTCAGAGGAAGTGTTGAGACAGACGAGATCCATTAAAGGGATACGTCTCAAATGGAACGCTGTTCCCTTTATAGTGCACTACGTTTTCACCAGGGCCAGTTTATAGGGAACACGGTGCCAATTGGGTCACATGCATAAATCTATATTTCTGGGCTGTTGAAGTGTAATAGTTTAATGTCTGGTGTTATAATGCAGCTAGGCAGTTTAATGTCAGGTGTTATAATGCAGCTAGGCAGTTTAATGTCAGGTGTTATAATGCAGTTTGGCAGTTTAATGTCAGGTGTTATGATGCGGTTTGGCAGTTTAATGTCAGGTGTTATAATGCGGTTTGGCAGTTTAATGTCAGGTGTTATAATGCGGTTTGGCAGTTTAATGTCAGGTGTTATAATGCAGCTAGGCAGTTTAATGTCAGGTGTTATAATGCAGTTTGGCAGTTTAATGTCAGGTGTTATAATGCGGTTTGGCAGTTTAATGTCAGGTGTTATAATGCGGTTTGGCAGTTTAATGTCAGGTGTTATAATGCAGCTAGGCAGTTTAATGTCAGGTGTTATAATGCAAATAGGCAATTTAATGTCAGGTGTTATAATGCAGCTAGGCAGTTTAATGTCAGGTGTTATAATGCGGTTTGTCAGTTGAACTAAGACCATGAGACATAATAAGTGATACTTTTCATGAATCAATGGCTAGCTAGCTAGAAGTAGCTAGCTTGCTCCTATCAAGCAGAAACATTGACTACTCTTGATTGAAAAGGGCAGGTAACATCTGCAGTCCAAAGAGAGAGAATTGGACAGATTCCCAAATCCTCCTCCTCCGGTTTAAAGAGAAACGTCAACATGAAAAGGCCGAACAGACAAACCGGATCTAGAAGGTTTTTACTAACCTCAACTTCCTGTAGTGATGAACGGTGACGTGGGAGAGGAGAGAAAGAAAGAGAGAGAGAGAAAAGCAGAAGGTCATTGTTAGAGTAAAGAAAATTACTTCTTCACAAAAACATTACCATTGAAGTTTTCCCCATTCAGAGCTTGATTCAGCAACGGCAGCAGCAGTTAAACTGTCAACTCCTAATGCACACTGATTGAAAATACAGGCCTTAGTCTGCCTGCTTCTTATCCTGCGGGAATCTGCCTCCTTTCAGAAGACATTTGGAGGGGATTATAGGGCCCTATTAACCCTCCCACACACTGACACACACACGCACACACACACGCACGCACGCACCCACGCACACACACACATATACACGCAGTATGAGGATTGTGGCCTATTAAGGAAAGGATGATCAGGTTCCACTTCTATCAGTTGGCAGGGGGCCCAATCACCACCTAGCACAGATCATTCTCTCCCTGTTTACCAGCAGCTGCCCAATCACCACTTAGCACGGATCATTCTCTCCCTGTTTACCAGCAGCTGCCCAATCACCACCTAGCACGGATCATTCTCTCCCTGTAGCTGCCCAATCACCACCTAGCACGGATCATTCACTCCCTGTTTACCGGCAGCTGCCCAATCACCACCTAGCACGGATCATTCTCTCCCTGTTTACCAGCAGCTGCCCAATCACCACCTAGCACGGACCATTCTCTCGCTGTTTACCAGCAGCTGCCCAATCACCACCTAGCACGGATCATTCTCTCCCTGTTTACCAGCAGCTGCCCAATCACCACCTAGCACGGATCATTCTCTCACTGTTTACCAGCGCGGCTGCCGACACTGTCTGTCCACCTGTCATGTCTACAGTCTGTCTGTCCACCTGTCATGTCTACAGTCTGTGAAGTAGTGCTATCAACCAAGAAAACTAGAAAACTGTCTGGAGTCATCAAAGTCAATGGACCGCAGGGCACCAAGCGGCCGACGAAGTGATTTGGATTTCCTTCAACGTTAAGTAGGAACAAAACACACTGAGTATGGACTGAGTTGGTGTCCCAAGCGGGCCGATACGGCCCTGATTAAAAGTATATGTAGTGCACTACACAGGGAATAGGGTAGAATTTGGGACACAGGACACTCAGTGTCACAGAATTGACGGGATAGACAGTTGGTATTTGGTGTAAAATACACCATTGAGTTAACACAGGAAGTCCTTTCATTTATTCCATTTCACTGTTCTGGAATCAGTCCAAGGTCATTTACACAACAACACACACACACACACACACACACACACACACACACACACACACACACACACACACACACACACACACACACACACACACACACACACACACACACACACACACACACAAACACACACAAACAAACACACACACAAACAAACAAACACACACCACAGCCCTACCATATTTGTTCTATCATTCACTGGCCCGCCCCCCTGTATTCAGCAGAAATACAGCCCAGCCCCTTCCCTTCCTCCCGTAACTCAAGCTAGTAAATAAACATCGTTCTCTGTCTAGTTAGCAGTACTGAGAACCTATGTACAATATATCACTATGGGATGTTTACAGCCCACACAGGGAGAGCCAGAGAGGCAGCCCGCATCCCAAATGGTGCTCTATTCCCTACACAGTGCACTACTTTTAACCAGAGCCCTATATAGGCCCTGGTCCATATAGGGAACAGGGTTCCATTTGGTACGCTGCCCCACAGAGAGGCAACGGGAGGAAGGCTATAAAGTCTGACGTCAGGTTACATCACAGAGCAGAGCAGAGTCGTAGGACTTCACCATTTCATTTCAGACCAGGCCGTTTCTCTAAGGTAAATAACATGTTTTGTGTTGTCAGTAAATTGACAAGTCCCATATCTATTAAACTCTATATCATCTGGTTCTATATCTATTAAACTCTATATCATCTGGTTCCATATCTATTATAGTCTATATCATCTGGTTCTATATCTATTATAGTCTATATCACCTGGTTCTATATCTATTATAGTCTATATCACCTGGTTCTATATCTATTATAGTCTATATCACCTGGTTCTATATCTATTATAGTCTATATCACCTGGTTCTATATCTATTAAACTCTATATCATCTGGTTCTATATCTATTAAACTCTATATCATCTGGTTCCATATCTATTATAGTCTATATCATCTGGTTCTATATCTATTATAGTCTATATCACCTGGTTCTATATCTATTATAGTCTATATCATCTGGTCCCATATCTATTAAAGTCTATATCACCTGGTCCCATATCTATTATAGTCTATATCACCTGGTTCTATATCTATTAAAGTCTATATCACCTGGTTCTATATCTATTAAAGTCTATATCACCTGGTTCTATATCTATTATAGTCTATATCACCTGGTTCTATATCTATTATAGTCTATATCACCTGGTTCTATATCTATTATAGTCTATATCACCTGGTTCTATATCTATTATAGTCTATATCACCTGGTTCTATATCTATTATAGTCTATATCACCTGGTTCTATATCTATTATAGTCTATATCACCTGGTTCTATATCTATTAAACTCTATATCATCTGGTTCTATATCTATTAAACTCTATATCATCTGGTTCCATATCTATTATAGTCTATATCATCTGGTTCTATATCTATTATAGTCTATATCACCTGGTTCTATATCTATTATAGTCTATATCATCTGGTCCCATATCTATTAAAGTCTATATCACCTGGTCCCATATCTATTATAGTCTATATCACCTGGTTCTATATCTATTAAAGTCTATATCACCTGGTTCTATATCTATTAAAGTCTATATCACCTGGTTCTATATCTATTATAGTCTATATCATCTGGTTCTATATCTATTAAAGTCTATATCAACTGGTTCTATATCTATTATAGTCTATATCATCTGGTTCTATATCTATTATAGTCTATATCACCTGGTTCTATATCTATTAAAGTCTATATCACCTGGTTCTATATCTATTATAGTCTATATCATCTGGTTCTATATCTATTAAAGTCTATATCACCTGGTTCTATATCTATTAAAGTCTATATCACCTGGTCCCATATCTATTATAGTCTATATAACCTGGTTCTATATCTATTAAAGTCTATATCACCTGGTTCTATATCTATTAAAGTCTATATCACCTGGTTCTATATCTATTATAGTCTATATCATCTGGTTCTATATCTATTAAAGTCTATATCATCTGGTTCTATATATATTATAGTCTATATCACCTGGTTCTATATCTATTATAGTCTATATCATCTGGTCCTATATCTAGTATAGTCTATATCATCTGGTTCCATATCTATTAGTGTCTATATCACCTGGTTCTATATCTATTATAGTCTATATCACCTGGTTCTATATCTATTATAGTATATATCACATGGGTCTATATCTATTAAAGTCTATATCACCTGGTCCTAAATCTATTAAAGTCTATATCACCTGGTTCTATATCTATTATAGTATATATCACATGGGTCTATATCTATTCACGTCTATATCACCTGGTTCTATATCTATTAAAGTCTATATCACCTGGTTCTATATCTATTAAAGTCTATATCACCTGGTTCTATATCTATTAAAGTCTATATCACCTGGTATTAAAGTCGATATCACCTGGTTCTATATCTATTATAGTATATATCACCCGGATCTATATCTATTAAAGTCTATATCACCTGGTTCTATATCTATTAAAGTCTATATCACCTGGTATTAAAGTCGATATCACCTGGTTCTATATCTATTAAAGTCTAGATCACCTGGTTCTATATCTATTAAAGTCTATATCACCTGGTTCTATATCTATTAAAGTCTATATCACCTGGTATTAAAGTCGATATCACCTGGTTCTATATCTATTAAAGTCTAGATCACCTGGTTCTATATCTATTAAAGTCTAGATCACCTGGTTCTATATCTATTATAGTATATATCACCTGGTTCTATATCTATTATAGTATATATCACCTGGTTCTAAATCTATTAAAGTCTATATCACCTGGTTCTATATCTATTATAGTCTATATCACCTGGTTCTATATCTATTATAGTATATATCACCTGGTTCTAAATCTATTAAAGTCTATATCACCTGGTTCTATATCTATTAAAGTCTATATCACCTGGTTCTATATCTATTATAGTATATATCACCTGGTTCTATATCTATTAAAGTCTATATCACCTGGTTCTATATCTATTAAAGTCTATATCACCTGGTCCTATATCTATTAAAGTCTATATCACCTGGTATTATAGTCTATATCACCTGGTTCTATATCTATTAAAGTCTATATCACCTGGTCCTAAATCTATTAAAGTCTATATCACCTGGTTCTATATCTATTAACGTCTATATCACCTGGTATTAAAGTCTATATCACCTGGTCTCATATCTATTAAAGAGATATATGCCCAGGTGATACAGACTAATAATTAGTCTATATCACCTGGTCATACACTGAGTGTACAGAACATTAGGAACACCTGCTCTTTCCATGACACAGACTGACCAGGTGAATCCAGGTGAAAGCTATGATCCCTTATTGATGTCACTTGTTAAATCCACTTCAATCAGTGTAGATGAAGGGGAGGAGACGGGTTAAATAATGATCTTTAAGCCTTGAGACATGGATTGTGTCTGTGTGCCATTCAGAGGGGGACTGGGCAAGACAAAACATATTGAATTGTCTTTGAACAGGAAATGGTAGTAGACGCCTGGCGCAACGGTTTGAGTCAGGCGCAACGGTTTGTGTCAAGAACTGCAACACTGCTGGGTTTTTCATGCTCAGCAGTTTCCTGTGTGCATCAAGAATGGTCAACCACCCAAAGGACATCCAGCCAACTTGGCACAACTGTGGGAAGCATTTGAGTCAACATGGGCCAGCATCCCTCATGTTATCCTGTCTATTATCCTGTTTGTTATCATGTTAGCTTGTCTGTGATCATGTCTGTTATCCTGGTAGCCTGTCTGTGATCTTGTCTGCTATCCTGTCTGTTATCCTGTTAGTCTGTTTGTTATCATGTCTGTTATGCTGTTATCCTGTCTGTGATCCTGTCTGTTATCCTGTTTGTTATCCTGTCTAGCATCCTGTTATCCTGTCTGTCATCGTGTCTTAAAATGGCCTCTCTATTCTCCTGGTTTTCAGTGTAGAGGGAGAAGTGAACCAACTGCCAACCTTTAACAGCAACACAGCAGCACAGCAGCACAGCAACACAGCAGCACAGCAACACAGCAACACAGCAACACAGCAGCAGATCAGCACAGCAGCACATCAGCACAGCAACACAGCAGCACATCAGCACAGCAACACAGCAGAACAGCAGCACAGCAGCACAGCAGCACAGCAGCAGATCAGCACATCAGCACAGCAACACAGCAACACAGCAACACAGCAGCACAGCAACACAGCAGCACAGCAACACAGCAACACAGCAGCACAGCAGCACAGCAACACAGCAGAACAGCAACACAGCAGCACAGCAACACAGCAGCACAGCAACACAGCAGCACAGCAGCACAGCAACACAGCAACACAGCAGCACAGCTTAATAATGGAACTGCATTATATGGACATTTCAGCGAGGCTTCAGCTAGCTAACATATTAAACATCTCATTGAAGATGACGCTTTGGAACATAGCTACTGCATTAAGTAAAAAAAACTGCTGTGCGATTTAAGTAGCAAACTATTTCAGAGAGGAATGTTCATAGAATCCTAGCCGTGGGAAGTAGAGGTGCTGAGGATGCTGCTTCACTAAAGTAGTGGGCCTTTTACGAGTCTTGTATTAACGGACCAATATAGCTGTCTGTAGAGTGGAGGGGGGGGGGGGGGGTGTGTATCTCTTCACTTCGGCAACACTGACGTTGTCCTTCGTGCCACTAAAGCATATTGAATTTGAATTGAGAGAGAGAGAGAGGCTGAGAAAGAGAGAGAGGCTTGGGCAAGGGGAGAGAGATAGAGAGAGAGAGAGAGAGAGAGAGAGAGAGAAAAAAAAAAGAGGCTGTGGGAAGGGAGAGGCTGGGCTGAGAGAGAGGGAGAGAGAGAGAGAGAGAGAGAGAAAGAAAAAGAGGCTGTGGGAAGGGAGAGGCTGGGCCGAGAGAGAGGGAGAGAGAGAGAGAGAGAGAGAGAGAGAGATTGTGGGGAGCAGTGACCAGTGGTGGTATGATATTCACTCTACGGAGCAGAGGTCCCTTGAGTTATGTGATTCATATCATGGATAGCACCTCTCCTGCTGTTGGTCCACAGCCCTGTAATATAGCTGGTGTAAAACAGCAGTAATGGATCCTCTGACTGGCCAGATGCTGTGTTCTGCTCCTCCAGGAACACTATTAGCCTGGAAATGTCTGGCCACAACCTGCCTGACTGAGCTGCTCTGAATTCACGTCTATCTCACCTAACAGCACAGGCCTGGTGAGGGGGTCCGTTTAGGATTTAAATACCCACTGCCACCCCCTCCCCCTTACTCCATAGGTCACGTAGGTTTCCTCCCAAATGGCACCATATTCCCTACATAGTGCACTACTTTTGACATTTGGGACACAAAGACAATGCCATCTAGTCAGAGGCTCATTTCACCTGCAACAAAGTGCTAAATAAGGGGTTGTTTGAAAGTCGCTCATATAAACATTGCCAAAAATGTCTGTCTGAAATGGGTGTTCTGTCTGGAATGGGTGTTCTGTCTGAAATGGGTGTCCTGTCTGAAATGGGTGTTCTGTCTGGAATGGGTGTTCTGTCTGGAATGGGTGTTCTGTCTGAAATGGGTGTTCTGTCTGGAATGGGTGTTCTGTCTGAAATGGGTGTTCTGTCTGGAATGGGTGTTCTGTCTGAAATTACTATTCTGTCTGAAATGACTATGTTCCAGCAACACTTAGCACAAACACCCCACCATAACTCCTCTAGATGGGGTGCCTCCAGACAGCCCTGTCACTGAGACTTATTAGCCTGGTCACAGTGCCCTGTCACTGAGACTTATTAGCCTGGTCACAGTACCGTGTCACTGAGACTTATTAGCCTGGTCACAGTACCGTGTCACTGAGACTTATTAGGCTGGTCACAGTACCCTGTCACTGAGACTTATTAACCGGGTCACAGTACCCTGTCACTGAGACTTATTAACCGGGTCACAGTGCCCTGTCAATGAGACTTATTAACCTGGTCACAGTGCCCTGTCACTGAGACTTATTAGCCTGGTCACAGTGCCCTGTCACTGAGACTTATTAACCTGGTCACAGTGCCCTGTCACTGAGACTTATTAGCCTGGTCACAGTGCCCTGTCACTGAGACTTATTAGCCTGGTCACAGTGCCCTGTCACTGAGACTTATTAGCCTGGTCACAGTGCCCTGTCACTGAGACTTATTAGCCTGGTCACAGTGCCTCTGAGAAATGCACAACTCTGAAAACAGGCCTCTGTGAAATGCACCACTCTGTGAAATGCACCACTCTGTGAAATGCACCACTCTGTGAAATGCACCACTCTGAGAAATGCACCACTCTGAAAACAGGCCTCTGTGAAATGCACCACTTGCCAAAATGCTTGGCACTGGGAAATTCATGTTACTTTGTCAGGGAGGGTAACACTGATGTCTCTGCTCTCTGTCAGGGAGGGTAACAGTGATGTCTCTGCTCTCTGACAGGGAGGGTAACAGTGATGTCTCTGCTCTCTGACAGGGAGGGTAACAGTGATGTCTCTCCTCTCTGACAGGGAGGGTAACAGTGATGTCTCTCCTCTCTGACAGGGAGGGTAACAGTGGTGTCTCTCCTCTCTGACAGGGAGGGTAACAGTGATGTCTCTGCTCTCTGACAGGGAGGGTAACAGTGATGTCTCTCCTCCCTGACAGGGAGGGTAACAGTGATGTCTCTCCTCTCTGAGTGCATTGTAAACTCCTCTCCACTGCCAGCAGTGATTTTCACAGTGATGGAGTTAGCTCTCCTCTCTGAGTGCATTGTAAACAGCAGTGATTTTCACAGTGATGGGAGTTAGCTCTCCTCTCTGAGTGCATTGTAAACAGCAGTGATTTTCACAGTGATGGAGTTAGCTCTCCTCTCTGAGTGCATTGTAAACAGCAGTGATTTTCACATTGATGGAGTTAGCTCTCCTCTCTGAGTGCATTGTAAACAGCAGTGATTTTCACAGTGATGGAGTTAGCTCTCCTCTCTGAGTGCATTGTAAACAGCAGTGATTTTCACTCTCTCTCTCTCTCTAGGAACCAGCAGGTTTTGAAATGAGAGAGAAGGTGAGTTGTAGCCCCACAGCCGTTATCCACATAGAAATGCATTAAGAGCGTTTCAAAAGGGAACTATATGGATCAGTCCAGGCCTGTAGAATGCACAATAGTGAAGCACAGCGGTTTCTCACCTGGACATGAAGAAGGGAACTAAAGTGTATCATTCTGTCCAGGTCTGGACATGAAACAGATTTTCACAGCTGAAATATTTTGCAAATTTTTATTTTTCTCTCTCAAAGCAAAGCGATTCCTGGGACGGCTCTCTGAGATGTGGCAGTCGAGACGTTCCCTGTTTCTTTCATTCAGCCATGACCATGAGGACAGACACACACACACACAAAAACCCTCAAAAAGACATCCTGCCAAACAACATTTGGTTTTCTGCCATTGGTTGAACATGACCTCATTTCAGGAAGTTGCATCACAAAGACGTGTTGTGTTTCCTCCCACATGCTCTAATGCTCAGAGTCTTCCAACTAGGGACCTCTAATCATGGAGCAGCGTTGGCACATCAAAAGACCACACACGCACTCACACGCACACGCGCGCACGCACACACACACACGCGCGCACGCACACACACACACACACACACACACGGGACATAAAGTACAGTACTGTAGGTGCAGCAGGACGGAGCGAGGCTCTGCATGCTCTGAGACATCCTGTAATTGGAGAAGAATTCTGAGGAAAGGATTCTGAGGAAAGAATTCTGAGGAAAAGATTCTGAGGAAAAGATTCTGAGGAAAAGATTCTGAGTAAAGAATTCTGAGGAAAGGATTCTGAGGAAAAGATTCTGAGGAAAAGATTCTGAGGAAAAGATTCTGAGGAAAGGATTCTGAGGAAAGGATTCTGAGGAAAGGATTCTGAGGAAAAGATTCTGAGGAAAGGATTCTGAGGAAAAGATTCTGAGGAAAGGATTCTGAGGAAAGGATTCTGAGGAAAGGATTTTGAGGAAAAGATTCTGAGGAAAAGATTCTGAGGAAAGGATTCTGAGGAAAGGATTCTGAGGAAAAGATTCTGAGGAAAGGATTCTGAGGAAAAGATTCTGAGGAAAGGATTCTGAGGAAAGGATTCTGAGGAAAGGATTCTGAGGAAAGGATTCTGAGGAAAAGATTCTGAGGAAAGGATTCTGAGGAAAGGATTCTGAGGAAAGGATTCTGAGGAAAGGATTCTGAGGAAAAGATTCTGAGGAAAGGATTCTGAGGAAAGGATTCTGAGGAAAGGATTCTAAGGAAAGGATTCCAGTAGAAAACTAGCCTCCTCTCTTCCTCTCCACTCTTCTTCTCTCCATTCAACGGCATTGTTTAGCTAATGGAGGTGAGAAAAACACACACACCTTTGGGATCGCAGGCAGCTTATGCATGAGGAGTCTATCTACAGTGCCTTCGGAAAGTATTCAGACCCCTTGACTTTTTCCACATTTTCTTACGTTACAGCCTTATTCTAAAATGTAGGGAGTTTCTCCCATTCTTCTCTGCAGATCCTGTCAAGCTCTGTCAGGTTGGATGGGGAGCGTCGGTGAACAACTATTTTCAGGTCTCTCCAGAGATGTTCGATCGGGTCCAAGTCTGGGCTCTGGCTGGGCCACTCAAGGACATTCAGACACTTGTCCCGAAGCCACTCCTGCGTTGTCTTGGCTGTGTGCTTAGGGTCATTGTCCTGTTGGAAGGCGAACCATCGCCCCCAGTCTGAGGTCCTGAGCGCTGTTGAGCAGGTTTTCATCGAGTATCTCTCTGTACTTTGCTCCGTTCATCTTTGCCTCGATCCCGACTAGTCTCTCAGGCCCTGCCGCTGAAAAACAACCCCCACAGCATGATGCTTCCACCAGCACGATTCACTGTAGGGATGGTGACAGGTTTATTACCGGTGAAAGAAATGGCTCTGAAGTGCTTATTCTGTGTGTATCTTCAGTTCTAAGTCATGATGCAACATGGGTGGGTGATGCTACAGTGTTCTTCCGTGTGACATTACAAATGAATAACCACAACATGGTCTGCATCCCAACAACACCATATTCCCTCTAAAGTGCACTACTTTAGAACCAGAGCCCTACTGACCTGTTGAAAGCATTACAGATATAGTCATAGTCTCTTCGTCTGATTTATAATGTCATCTAAATCCCCCAAATGAATTCAGCTGGGATTGAAAACAGATCTACTGATTTGTAGAATGTTTGGCTCATTCTTTTAAATTACCCTTTTGCGTGGATTCCAATTGGTAGTTACAGTCTTGTCCCATCGCTGCAACTCCCCTACGGACTCGGGAGAGGTGAAGGTCGAGAGCCGTGCGTCTTCCCGAAACACAACACAGCCAAGCCGCACTGCTTCTTGACACAATGCCCACGTAACCCGGGAAGCCAGCCGCACCAATGTGTTGAAGGAAACACTTGTACACCTGGCCACCGTGACAGCGTGCATAGCATCATGCCCGCCACAGGAGTCACTAAAGCGCGATGGGACAAGAACCTCCCTGCCGGTCAAACCCTTCCCTAACCCGGACGACACTGGCTGCAACAGAGCCTGGACTCAAACTAGGATCTCTGGTGGCACAGCTGGCAATGCGATGCAGTGCCTTAGACCACAGCACCACCCGGGAGTCTGTTTTCTCATTCTGATCACATTTGAGGGTGTTTTCCCATTTTAATGAACATTTGGGGTCAATATGAAATAGGCTTACTGGCTAGGTCATATGGAGACAGATTCATCTCCATTTATAAACTGTTATTAATTATCATGGAATGGCTGAGAGCAAACGATGATGATAACCATCACAGAGTGTGTGTGTGTGTGTGTGTGTGTGTGTGTGTGTGTGTGTGTGTGTGTGTGTGTGTGTGTGTGTGTGTGTGTGTGTGTGTGTGTGTGGTCACAGGGTTCCTTACAGGACACTAAATCACAGGGATGCCAAGGTAAATACACTCCCTGGCTAATTATCTGTCTGTCTGTCTGTGAGGGGAATGAGAACAAATGGCATTGTGCTGGCCCCTGATAAGTGGAAAAAGTACCCCATTGTCCTACTTGAGTAAAAGTAAAGATACCTTAATAGAAAATGACTCAAGTAAAAGTGAAAGTCACCCAGTAAAAACGCTACTTGAATAAAAGTCTACAAATATTTGGTTTTAAATATACTTAAGTTTCAAAAGTAAATGTATAAATCATTTCACATTCCTTATATTAAGCAAACCAGACGGCACGATATTCTTGTTATTTACATTTACGGATAGGCAGGGGCCACGCTCAAACATCATTTAAAAACAAAGCATTTGTGTTTAGTGAGTCCTCCAGATCAGAGGCAGTAGGCATGACCAGGGATGTTCTCTGTTTAGTGAGTCCTCCAGATCAGAGGCAGTAGGGACGACCAGGGATGTTCTCTGTTTAGTGAGTCCTCCAGATCAGAGGCAGTAGGGATGACCAGGGATGTTCTCTGTTTAGTGAGTCCTCCAGATCAGAGGCAGTATGGATGACCAGGGATGTTCTCTGTTTAGTGAGTCCTCCAGATCAGAGGCAGTAGGGATGACCAGGGATGTTCTCTGTTTAGTGAGTCCACCAGATCAGAGGCAGTAGGGATGACCAGGGATGTTCTCTGTTTAGTGAGTCCTCCAGATCAGAGGCTGTATGGATGACCAGGGATGTTCTCTGTTTAGTGAGTCCTCCAGATCAGAGGCAGTATGGATGACCAGGGATGTTCTCTGTTTAGTGAGTCCTCCAGATCAGAGGCTGTAGGGATGACCAGGGATGTTCTCTGTTTAGTGAGTCCACCAGATCAGAGGCAGTAGGGATGACCAGGGATGTTCTCTGTTTAGTGAGTCCTCCAGATCAGAGGCTGTATGGATGACCAGGGATGTTCTCTGTTTAGTGAGTCCTCCAGATCAGAGGCAGTATGGATGACCAGGGATGTTCTCTGTTTAGTGAGTCCTCCAGATCAGAGGCTGTAGGGATGACCAGGGATGTTCTCTGTTTAGTGAGTCCTCCAGATCAGAGGCTGTATGGATGACCAGGGATGTTCTCTGTTTAGTGTGTCCTCCAGATCAGAGGCAGTATGGATGACCGGGGATGTTCTCTGTTCAGTGAGTCCTCCAGATCAGAGGCAGTAGGGATGACCAGGGATGTTCTCTGTTTAGTGAGCCCACCAGATCAGAGGCAGTAGGGACGACCAGGGATGTTCTCTGTTTAGTGAGTCCTCCAGATCAGAGGCAGTAGGGATGACCAGGGATGTTGTCTGTTTAGTGAGCCCACCAGATCAGAGGCAGTATGGATGACCAGGGATGTTCTCTGTTTAGTGAGTCCTCCAGATCAGAGGCTGTATGGATGACCAGGGATGTTCTCTGTTTAGTGAGTCCTCCAGATCAGAGGCAGTATGGATGACCAGGGATGTTCTCTGTTTAGTGAGTCCTCCAGATCAGAGGCTGTATGGATGACCAGGGATGTTCTCTGTTTAGTGTGTCCTCCAGATCAGAGGCAGTATGGATGACCGGGGATGTTCTCTGTTCAGTGAGTCCTCCAGATCAGAGGCAGTAGGGATGACCAGGGATGTTCTCTGTTTAGTGAGCCCACCAGATCAGAGGCAGTAGGGACGACCAGGGATGTTCTCTGTTTAGTGAGTCCTCCAGATCAGAGGCAGTAGGGATGACCAGGGATGTTGTCTGTTTAGTGAGCCCACCAGATCAGAGGCAGTATGGATGACCAGGGATGTTCTCTGTTTAGTGAGTCCTCCAGATCAGAGGCAGTAGGGATGACCAGGGATGTTCTCTGTTTAGTGAGTCCTCCAGATCAGATTCAGTAGGGACGACCAGGGATGTTCTCTGTTTAGTGAGTCCTCCAGATCAGAGGCAGTAGGGATGACCAGGGATGTTCTCTGTTTAGTGAGTCCTCCAGATCAGAGGCAGTAGGGATGACCAGGGATGTTCTCTGTTTAGTGAGTCCTCCAGATCAGAGGCAGTAGGGACGACCAGGGATGTTCTCTGTTTAGTGAGTCCTCCAGATCAGAGACAGTAGGGATGACCAGGGATGTTCTCTGTTTAGTGAGTCCTCCAGATCAGAGACAGTAGAGATGACCAGGGATGTTCTCTGTTTAGTGAGCCCACCAGATCAGAGGCAGTAGGGATGACCAGGGATGTTCTCTGTTTAGTGAGTCCTCCAGATCAGAGGCAGTAGGGATGACCAGGGAGGTTCTCTGTTTAGTGAGTCCTCCAGATCAGAGGCAGTAGGGACGACCAGGGATGTTCTCTGTTTAGTGAGTCCTCCAGATAAGAGGCTGTAGGGATGACCAGGGATGTTCTCTGTTTAGTGAGTCTTCCAGATCAGAGGCAGTAGGGATGACCAGGGATGTTCTCTGTTTAGTGAGTCCTCCAGATCAGAGGCAGTAGGGATGACCAGGGATGTTCTCTGTTTAGTGAGTCCTCCAGATCAGAGGCAGTAGAGAGGACCAGTTCTCTTCAATTTCGGGAATTAGACCATTTTCCTATCCTGCTAAGCATTCAAAATGTAACGAGTACTTTTGGGTGTCAGGGGAAAATGTATAGAGTAGAAAGTACAGAATTTTCTTTAGGAATTTAGTGAAGTAAAAGTAGTAAAAAATATGAATAGTAAAGTACAGATACCCTAAAAAACTACTTAAGTAGTACTTTACACCACTGGATAATGTCAATCTTCCACAGTAGCTGGTGGATATCAAAACAACACAACAGACCACACTCTGGGGCCCTTCCCAAACGGCACCCTATTCCCTACGTAGTGCACTACTTTTGACCAGGGCCCCCCCCCTATAGGGAATAGGGTGTCGTTTGGGACACTACCTCACCTCTGTGTAACGCTATGAGGCAGAAGTACATCAGGCCTCATTGGGACTGTGCTGCTGCTCGTTCAGCCGAGGAGAAAAGCTACATGTGATTTAGCTGGCTGGCCCGTTGCTGCTGTACGATCTGCTTGATTAAGGTCAGTTCAATATGACTGTGTACTGCAGATACATTACACTTCCCAATCTGCAAATTAACGAGTTTGTCCTACGAACACACACGCACACACAAAACACACACACACACACACACACTCTATAAACACAGCTGTTGGACACGCAGGGTCAACACATCATGTCCTTGTCATCTCGTTAAGCATCTCAAATGGCCCTGTATTCCCTATATAGTGCACTACTGTTGACCAACAGTAAATACTGAGGCCAGGCAGAGTCTGAACACACACACACGTATACCAACAAGCACACACACCCCTCCATAACTCACAGTAGGGATCCAGATGCCAGGGTATTGAGAGGGTACTAAGAGTAGTCTGGATACTAGTACATGATAAGAATGATTGTCAAACCTTCTAGTGACATTAGAACAGGGTCAAAACAACGAGGGGGGGGGGGGGGGGTGTTACCATTTCACATTTCTCTGGGCAAGAGAGTTACTGCTGCAAGATCCCATCTGTCCCTTTACTGCTGCTGTTTCCACATAGAATATACTGTATGTCCTAAAGGCCAGCAGAACCCTCCCCAGTGTCCTAAAGGCCAGCAGAAACCCCCCAGTGTCCTAAAGGCCAGCAGAAACCACCCAGTGTCCTAAAGGCCAGCAGAAACTCCCCAGTGTCCTGAAGGCCAGCAGAAACACCCCAGTGTCCTAAAGGCCAGCAGAAACTCCCCAGTGTCCTGAAGGCCAGCAGAAACTCCCCAGTGTCCTGAAGGCCAGCAGAAACCTCCCACTGTCCTAAAGGCCAGCAGAAACCCCCCCCCCCCCCCCAGTGTCCTAAAGGCCAGCAGAAACCCCCCAGTGTCCTAAAGGCCAGCAGAACCCCCCCAGTGTCCTAAAGGCCAGCAGAAACTCCCCAGTGTCCTGAAGGCCAGCAGAAACACCCCAGTGTCCTAAAGGCCAACAGAAACACCCCAGTGTCCTAAAGGCCAGCAGAAACACCCCAGTGTCCTAAAGGCCAGCAGAAACTCCCCAGTGTCCTGAAGGCCAGCAGAAACTCCCCAGTGTCCTGAAGGCCAGCAGAACCCCCAGTGTCCTACAGGCCAGCAGAAACCTCCCACTGCCCTAAAGGCCAGCAGAACCCCCCCCCCCCCCCCCAGTGTCCTAAAGGCCAGCAGAACCCCCCCCCAGTGTCCTAAAGGCCAGCAGAACCCCCCCCCCCTAGTGTCCTAAAGGCCAGCAGAAACCCCCCAGTGTCCTAAAGGCCAGCAGAAACTCCCCAGTGTCCTGAAGGCCAGCAGAAACTCCCCAGTGTCCTGAAGGCCAGCAGAACCCCTCAGTGTCCTGAAGACCAGCAGAACCCCCAGTGTCATCCATAAACTGCTGCCTTCGAAGCCATATAACATATCATGTTAACTAGAACTAACGGTGGAACAAAGCCAGGCATGTTGACCCCATTGTTCCATACATACAGTACAGTGCCAGTAACAAGTTTGGACACACCTCCTCATTCAAGGGTTTATTCTTTATTTGTACTATTTTCAACATTGTGGAATAATAGTGAAGACATCAAAACTATGAAATAGCACCTATGGAATCATGTAGTAACCAAAAAAAGCATTTAAACAAATCAATATATTTTAGATTCTTCGAAGTAGCCACACACATGTTATTTAATAGTTTTGATGTAAAGAATAAACCCTTGAATGAGTAGGTGTGTCCAAACGTTTGACTGGTACCGTCTACCCCGTGTCCCAAATAACACCCTATTCCCTATGTCAGTGTTTCCCAAATCCGGTTCCCCAGTACTCCCATCCCCAATACACCCCCCCTCCGGGCCTGGACAAGCAAACCTGATTTAACATTTCAACTATTCATTGACAAGTTGAATTAGGTGTTCTTTTGTTCGGAGCTACAACAAAAACGTATGCTGTTGGGAGTACTGGAGTAGTGGGTTTCTGTTGGCCCTATGTAGTGCAGACAGCCGTATGGGTCCTGGTCAAACGTAGGACACTACATAGGGAATAGGGAGCCATTTGGGATGCAGACACATGAGTCTATAAGGGAAGGGTGCGACCTACATTAACCATGGCCAGGTGTTCAGAGCAGCTGAGCCATAAATAATTCACTACGATGATACAATGGAGTCCTGAGGACACACACTGTCAAATGGCATTTAGTCTTTTAGCTGTTTCAGTTGTTTCAGCTAAACACCCACACACACACACATACAGACATAGGTACAGAAACACACACACAAACATAGGTACAGAAACACACACACACAGGTACACTAACACACACGCAGACACACACCAACACTGACAGACACACCCAACCATGCAAACCCTCCTGAGTCTGTGGCTGGATATAAAGGCTGTTACAACAGGATAGAATCATCACTTTGACTAACTCAGTTATCCTCCAACGGTACTGTGTGTGTGTGTGTGTGTGTGTGTGTGTGTGTGTGTGTGTGTGTGTGTGTGTGTGTGTGTGTGTGTGTGTGTGTGTGTGAGAACAACAGAGTGTCCCTTAGCTTGTCGATGTTAAGATGTCACTGTACCAGGTGTACAGCAGCTGTTTACACATTCACCCCTGGTCTCGTGACATTGTGGGATTTTAGCCCTGTGTCTGTGTCGGGTAGCAACAGAGGTCATTACAGATAGACAGGTAAGGCACGGACACGCCGTAGCGTTTGACGGCTGATAGGACTCAGCATCTCTGAACAGAGTGACGGACGTCATTTGCAAACCGAGTTAAAAAAACTATTCTACATGATGAAACGTGTGACAACGTCAGCAGTCAATGACATCACCTGTGGGAGGTCCTAAAACACACCACGCCGAACGAACGGAGAACGAACGGCAGGCGAACAATAGACTGTCACTCAGTGTGATGCGTTTTCTCCTGTACATAGACAGATAATTACACAGACAGATAATTACATAGACAGATAATTACACAGACAGATAATTACATAGACAGATAATTACATAGATAGATAATTACATAGATAGATAATTACATAGACAGATAATTACAGAGACAGATAATTACACAGACAGATAATTACATAGACAGAAGATAATAACATAGACAGATAATTACACAGACAGATAATTACATAGACAGAAGATAATTACATAGACAGATAATTACATAGATAGATAATTACATAGACAGATAATTACATAGACAGAAGATAATTACATAGACAGAAGATAATTACATAGACAGAAGATATTTACATAGACAGATGATAATTACATAGACAGAAGATAATTACATAGACAGAAGATAATTACATAGACAGAATATATTTACATAGACAGATAATTACATAGACAGAAGATAATTAGATAGACAGATAATTACATAGACAGAAGATAATTACATAGACAGAAGATAATTACATAGACAGATAATTACATAGACAGAAGATAATTACATAGACAGATAATTACATAGACAGAAGATAATTACATAGACAGAAGATAATTACATAGACAGATAATTACATAGACAGATAATTACATAGACAGAAGATAATTACATGGACAGAAGATAATTACATAGACAGATAATTACATAGACAGAAGATAATTACATAGACAGAAGATAATTACAGACAGATAATACATAGACAGAAGATAATTAGATAGACAGAAGATAATTAGATAGACAGAAGATAATTACATAGACAGAAGATAATTACATAGACAGAATATATTTACATAGACAGATGATAATTACATAGACAGAAGATAATTACATAGACAGATAATTACATAGACAGATAATTACATAGACAGAAGATAATTACATAGACAGAAGATAATTACATAGACAGAAGATAATTACATACATAGATAATTACATGGACAGAAGATAATTACATAGACAGATAATTACATAGACAGAAGATAATTACATAGACAGATAATTAGATAGACAGAAGATAATTAGATAGACAGAAGATAATTAGATAGACAGAAGATAATTAGATAGACAGAAGATAATTAGACAGATATAAGGGTCAATCCATAAGATGTAGCCTGATAATCACCTGACTCAAAGTCAACGTTTCTTTGTTTAATAAAATAAGAGTGAAATGGATCTTCTAACCGTGTAGTAACACTGTACATTCCACTAGTAACAACATATTGTTCTATTTTCCAGAGAAGAACAGTCCAGTCTAATTTCCCCTTGTCCTGCTAGTGTAATGCTCTTGGTCTCTGAGAGAGGAAGATCTTTAGTGAATCTATATCCTGTACTAAGTCCATCAATTCCCATTAAAAAGTCATAATCAGTGCATTTCCAGGTCACTTTGTTCATTAGAGAAGAGCAGTATTGATTCAGTCCTGTCCTGGGCGTCCCACCACTCAACACATAGTCTATGTCCCAAATAGTATATTCACTAGATGGTGCACTACTTTTGACCAGGGCCCATAGGGAATAGGGTACTATATATGGAATAGGGTGCTATATATAAGGAATAGGGTACTATATAGGGAATAGGGTGCTATATATAAGGAATAGGGTACTATATAGGGAATAGGGTACTATATAGGGAATAGGGTACTATATAGGGAATAGGGTGCTATATATAAGGAATAGTGTGCTATATAGGGAATAGGGTGCTATATAGGGAATAGGGTGCTATATAGGGAATAGGGTACTATATAGGGAATAGGGTGCTATATATAAGGAATAGTGTGCTATATAGGGAATAGGGTGCTATTTATAAGGAATAGGGTGTTATATAGGGAATAGGGTACTATATAGGGAATAGGGTGCTATAAAGGGAATAGGTACTATATAGGGAATAGGGTGCTATTTATAAGGAATAGGGTGTTATATAGGGAATAGGGTACTATATAGGGAATAGGGTACTATATAGGGCATCATGGTCTATTATCATGTCTCCTGAAAGACAGGAGAGATGCATCATGGTCTATTATCATGTCTCCTGAAAGACAGGAGAGCTTCAACAGGGCAGCAGAGAAGAGCCAACTTCCAGGCAGATGTCATGATAAATAATGCATTAGAGATGGGGCTGAATGGAGACCTTGGAAAGACTAATTATTCAGCTGGACATTTAAGACTCCACTCGCAACAAAATAGCCCAGTCTCCAAAAATATATTCTGCTGAATTCATCCAGGCAGGCAGGCAGGCAGGCAGGCAGGCAGGCAGGCAGGCAGGCAGGCAGGCAGGCAGTTAGTCAGTCAGTTAGTCAGTTAGTCAGGCAGGCAGGCAGTCAGTCAGTCAGTCAGTTAGTCAGTTAGTCAGGCAGGCAGGCAGTCAGTCAGTCAGTCAGTTAGTCAGTTAGTCAGGCAGGCAGGCAGTCAGTCAGTCAGTTAGTCAGGGAGTCAGGCAGGCAGGCAGGCAGGCAGGCAGGCAGGCAGCCAGTTAGTCAGTCAGTCAGTTAGTCAGTTGGTCAGTTAGTCAGTTAGTCAGTCAGTCAGTCAGTCAGTTAGTCAGTTAGTCAGGCAGGCAGGCAGTCAGTCAGTCAGTTAGTCAGGGAGTCAGGCAGGCAGGTAGGCAGGCAGGCAGGCAGTCAGTCAGTCAGTTAGTCAGGTAGGCAGGCAGTCAGGCAGTCAGTCAGTCAGTTAGTCAGGGAGTCAGGCAGGCAGGCAGGCAGCCAGTTAGTCAGTCAGTCAGTTAGTCAGTTGGTCAGTTAGTCAGTTAGTCAGTCAGTCAGTCAGTCAGTTAGTCAGTTAGTCAGGCAGGCAGGCAGTCAGTCAGTCAGTTAGTCAGGGAGTCAGTCAGTCAGTTAGTCAGTTAGTCAGTCAGTCAGTCAGTCAGGCAGGCAGGCAGGCAGGCAGCCAGTCAGTCAGTTAGTCAGTTAGTCAGTCAGGCAGGCAGGCAGGCAGGCAGTCAGTCAATCAGTCAGTCAATCAGTCAGGCAGCCAGTCAGTCAGTTAGTCAGGGAGTCAGTCAGTCAGTCAGTTAGTCAGGCAGTCAGTCAGTCAGTTAGTTAGTCAATCAGTCAGTCAGTTAGTCAGGCAGGCAGGCAGTCAGTCAGTTAGTCAGTTAGCCATTCAGTCAGTCAGTCAGGCAGGCGGGCAGGCAGGCAGGCAGTTAGGCAGGCAGTCAGTCAGTCCACATAATCCCCATACAGGAGCCTCTCACACAGCCTCCTCTACTAAACATATTGAGGTACAGTATATATCACAACTATTAACCATTCACACAGCCTCCTCTACTAAACATATTGAGGTACAGTATATATCACAACTATTAACCATTCACACAGCCTCCTCTACTAAACATATTGAGGTACAGTATATATCACAACTATTAACCATTCACACAGCCTCCTCTACTAAACATATTGAGGTACAGTATATATCACAACTATTAACCATTCACACAGCCTCCTCTACTCAACATATAAATAGTTGGAACATTTGTAAAATAATAAACCTCTAGGCTGAGGAGCATGTCTACAGGTATAATAAGGTGGGCTGAGGAGCATGTCTATATGTATAATAAGGTGGGCTGAGGAGCATGTCTACAGGTATAATAAGGTGGGCTGAGGAGCATGTCTACAGGTATAATAAGGTGGGCTGAGGAGCATGTCTATAGGTATAATAAGGTGGGCTGAGGAGCATGTCTATAGTTATAATAAGGTGGGCTGAGGAGCATGTCTATAGGTATAATAAGGTGGGCTGAGGAGCATGTCTACAGGTATAATAAGGTGGGCTGAGGAGCATGTCTATAGGTATAATAAGGTGGGCTGAGGAGCATGTCTATAGGTATAATAAGGTGGGCTGAGGAGCATGTCTATAGTTATAATAAGGTGGGCTGAGGAGCATGTCTATAGTTATAATAAGGTAGGCTGAGGAGCATGTCTATAGTTATAATAAGGTGGGTTGAGGAGCATGTCTACAGGTATAATAAGGTGGGCTGAGGAGCATGTCTATAGGTATAATAAGGTGGGCTGAGGAGCATGTCTATAGTTATAATAAGGTGGGCTGAGGAGCATGTCTATAGTTATAATAAGGTGGGCTGAGGAGCATGTCTATAGGTATAATAAGGTGGGCTGAGGAGCATGTCTATAGTTATAATAAGGTGGGCTGAGGAGCATGTCTATAGGTATAATAAGGTGGGCTGAGGAGCATGTCTATAGTTATAATAAGGTGGGCTGAGGAGCATGTCTACAGGTATAATAAGGTGGGCAGAGGAGCATGTCTATAGTTATAATAAGGTAGGCTGAGGAGCATGTCTACAGGTATAATAAGGTGGGCTGAGGAGCATGTCTATAGGTATAATAAGGTAGGCTGAGGAGCATGTCTACATGCCCCTCCCCCCTCTCTCTCTCCCATTACTCCCCCCTCTCATTACTCTCCCTCTCTCTCACCTCTCTTTCCCTCTCTCTCTCTCCCCTCTCTCTCTACCTCCCCCCTCTCTCTCTCCCATTACTCCCCCCTCTCATTACTCTCCCTCTCTCTCACCTCTCTTTCCCTCTCTCTCTCTCCCCTCTCTCTCTACCCCCCCCCCTCTCTCTCTCCCATTACTCCCCCCTCTCATTACTCTCCCTCACCTCTCTTTCCCTCTCTCTCTCTCCCCTCTCTCTCTACCCCCCCCCTCTCTCTCCCATTACTACCCCCTCTCATTACTCTCCCTCTCTCTCACCTCTCTTTCCCTCTCTCTCTCTCCCCTCTCTCTACCCCCCCACTCTCTCCTCTAAATCTAACAGTTACATAACTAAATGATGCCACTGCAGGTGCCAATTTACCCATAACCCATACTACCATAACCCATTCTACCATAACCCATACTACCATAACCCATTCTACCATAACCCATTCTACCATAACCCATACTACCATAACCCATTCTACCATAACCCATTCTACCATAACCCATTCTACCATAACCCATACTACCATAACCCATTCTACCATAACCCATTCTACCCATAACCCATTCTACCATAACCCATTCTACCATAACCCATTCTATCCATAACCCATTCTATCCATAACCCATTCTATCCATAACCCATTCTACCATAACCCATTCTACCATAACCCATACTACCATAACCCATTCTACCATAACCCATTCTACCCATAACCCATTCTACCATAACCCATTCTACCCATAACCCATTCTACCATAACCCATTCTACCATAACCCATTCTACCCATAACCCATTCTACCATAACCCATTCTACCCATAACCCATTCTACCATAACCCATTCTACCATAACCCATTCTACCCATAACCCATACTACCATAACCCATTCTACCATAACCCATTCTACCATAACCCATTCTACCCAAAACCCATACTACCATAACCCATTCTACCATAACCCATTCTACCATAACCCATTCTACCCAAAACCCATACTACCCATAACCCATACTACCATAACCCATACTACCATAACCCATTCTACCCATAACCCATACTACCATAACCCATTCTACCCATAACCCATTCTACCCATAACCCATACTACCATAACCCATTCTACCCATAACCCATTCTACACATAACCCATTCTACCATAACCCATTCTACCATAACCCATTCTACCCATAACCCATTCTATCCATAACCCATTCTACCATAACCCATTCTACCATAACCCATTCTACCATAACCCATTCTACCATAACCCATTCTACCCATAACCCATTCAACCCATAACCCATTCTACCCATAACCCATTCTACCATAACCCATTCTACCATAACCCATTCTATCCATAACCCATTCTACCATAACCCATTCTATCCATAACCCATTCTACCCATAACCTATTCAATCCATAACCCATTCTACCATAACCCATTCTATCCATAACCCATTCTACCATAACCCATTCTACCATAACCCATTCTATCCATAACCCATTCTACCCATAACCCATTCTATCCATAACCCATTCTACCCATAACCCATTCTACCCATAACATCCATAACCCATTCTATCCATAACCCATTCTACCCATAACCCATTCTATCCATAACCCATTCTACCCATAACCCATTCTATCCATAACCCATTCTATCCATAACCCATTCTACCCATAACCCATTCGATCCATAACCCATTCTATCCATAACCCATTCTATCCATAACCCATTCTATCCATAACTCATTCTATCCATAACCCATTCTACCCATAACCCATTCTACCCATAACCCATTCGATCCATAACCCATTCTATCCATAACCCATTCTACCATAGCCCATTCTATCCATAACCCATTCTCCAATCTACCCATAACCCACTCTACCCATAACCCATTCTATCCATAACCCATTCTATCCATAACCCATTCTACCATAACCCATTCAATCCATAACCCATTCTACCCATAACCCATTCTACCCATAACCCATTCTATCCATAACCCATTCTACCCATAACCCATTCTCCAATCTACCCATAACCCATTCTACCCATAACCCATTCTATCCATAACCCATTCTATCCATAACCCATTCTCCAATCTACCCATAACCCACTCTACCCATAACCCATTCTATCCATAACCCATTCTACCATAACCCATTCTACCATAACCCATTCTACCATAACCCATTCTATCCATAACCCATTCTATCCATAACCCATTCTATCCATAACCCATTCTACCCATAATCCATTCTATCCATAACCCATTCTATCCATAACCCATTCTACCCATAATCCATTCTATCCATAATCCATTCTATCCATAACCCATTCTCCATTCTCCAATCTACCCATAACCCATTCTACCCATAACCCATTCTACCTATAACCCATTCTACCCATAACCCATTCTATCCATAACCCATTCAATCCATAACCCATTCTAAACATAACCCATTCTACCCATAACCCATTCTATCCATAACCCATTCTATCCATAACCCACTCTACCCATTCCCCATTCTACCATAACCCATTATATTCATAACCTATTCTATCCATAACCCATCCTTTCCTTGCACACCATTTGGTTCTGCACTAGTAATACAAACCAAAGAGAACTGTTAGACAGAGGGGCCATTTAAAGGGGAAGGATGTAGTCATTTCCCCTCATTAAAATGTATCTGTCTCTGTATAACAGGTGCTATCTTCAGCAGCTCTCTGTGCGTGTGTGGCTGTGCAGCTCGCTCTGGGGAGAACTGCTCTGCTCTTTAATGAGCCCCTTCTATGCCAATGCTGAGAGGAAGAGAGGGGGGGGGAGGAAGAAAGGAGGGGTGAGAGGGTCTATTGGTCGTGAACAGCAGAGCATTGTCCCTCAATCCGCCGGGTCCTGTCCTCAGTGACCAGTTCTGGACCCCATATTCATAAAGCATCTTAGAGTAGGAGTGCTGATCTAGGATCAGTTTGGCCTTTTAGATCGTAATGAATATGATTAAATGGAGGGGACGGACCTGGTCCTAGATCAGTACTAAGATCACTTTATGAATACGGGCCCTGGTTGGCTTCTAACTGAGCACAAGATGGGATCTAGTCTAAAGATCACTTTATGAATAAGGGCCCTGGTTGGCTTCTAACTGAGCACAAGATGGGATCTAGTCTAAAGATCACTTAATGAATACGGGCCCTGGTTGGCTTCTAACTGAGCACAAGATGGGATCTAAGCTAAAGATCACTTTATGAATACAGGCCCTGGTTGGCTTCTAACTGAGCACAAGATGGGATCTAGTCTAAAGATCACTTTATGAATTAGGGCCCTGGTTGGCTTCTAACTGAGCACAAGATGGGATCTAGTCTAAAGATCACTTTATGAATTTCGGCCCTGGTTGGCTTCTAACTGAGCACAAGATGGGATCTAGTCTAAAGATCACTTTATGAATATGGGCCCTGGTTGGCTTCTAACTGAACACAAGATGGGATCTAGTCTAAAGATCACTTTATGAATATGGGCCCTGGTTGGCTTCTAACTGAGCACAAGATGGGATCTAGTCTAAAGATCACTTTATGAATATGGGCCCTGGTTGGCTTCTAACTGAGCACAAGATGGGATCTAAGCGATAGAGAAAGCGATGCACCTCATACCTCCAACTAAAGTGGGTCTGTGAAGCAGGAAGAATGTAAGGAAGCAGAAAGACACAATTCTTCAAGCTCTCTGTTTTAACTATTTACAATAACCTTTATTTAACTAGGCAAGTCAGTTAAGAACTAATTCTTATTTATAATGACAGCTTAGGAACAGTGGAATAACTGCCTTGTTCAGGGGCAGAACGACCGATTTTAACCTTGTCAGCTCGGGGATTCGATCTAGCAACCTTTCAGGCTACTGCCCCAACGCTCTAACCACTAGGCTACCTGCCGCCCCAAAAGGTTACAATGACGGCCTACACCAGGCAAACCCGGACGACGCTGGGCCAATTGTGCGCCGCCCTGTGGGACTCCCAATCACAGCCGGATGTGATACAGCCTGGATCCTAAAAGAGGATGTTGACTAGCTTCCAGACTGTCTAGGATATAAATTAATGATGTGCTATAGGAAAAGGAAGCTCAACTCTCTATCCAGTTGCCATCCATCCTCACACACTGCATTCGGTCTCTTGCCGCAGCACTTGAGGAGATGACGGTGTCTGTGTGCACATTCTGACTACAGAGAATGACTTTAAGTGATGTATTTTGCAATATGAGAGCTGCTGTGGTAGCGGTTGAAAAGGTTGACATTCCAAATCCCCACAGAGTCACAGTGTGATAACAAGTTGACGTGTAACATCATCAGCACTCATAATGAGTCCTTAGTAGACCCTGCTGTGTAGGAGACACATAGACACACAGACACACACAGACACAGACACAGACACACACAGACAGATACACAGACAGACAGACAGACAGACAGACAGACAGACAGACAGACAGACAGACACAGACAGACAGATACACAGACAGACAGACAGACACAGAAATACAGATACACAGACAGACAGAGATTGACAGACAGACACAGAAATGCAGATACACAGACAGACACACAGACAGAGATAGACACAGACAGACAGAGTGATTGACAGACAAACACACATACAGACACACACAGACAGACAGAGAGATTGACAGACAGACACAGAAATACAGATACACTGACCGACAGACAGACAGACAGATTCTGTATCTTCCATGCAAGCATCTGTTGGCGTCAATGTTTTCACTTCGGTTCAGAGATAATCTGCTCATTATCTCTTAGTTAGATGATGCATCTCAGTGCAGTCCTCTGTGGCTCAGTTGGTAGAGCACGGTGGCTTTGGTGCTTGGACACCAGGAGAATGAATTCAATTCATGCAGGCACCAATCATTAGAAAATGTATGAAAGCTTTGGAAACTCGGCTTTGGATAAAATTGGTCTCGCCCTGCCATCACAATGCTGCTATGCTGTAGATCAGGGGTTCACAAACAGGGACCCTCTGCACACATCAACAACAGTCACCCACGAAGCATCGTTACCCATCGCTCCACAAAAGCCGTGGCCCTTGCAGAGCAAGGGGAACCACTACTTCACTGTCTCAGAGCAAGTGACGTCACCGATTGAAACGCTATTTAGCGCACACCACCGCTAACTAAGCTAGCCGTTTCACATCCGTTACAGTAGCACCACCGCCAACTAAGCTAGCCGTTTCACATCCGTTACAGTAGCACCACCGCTAACTAAGCTAGCCGTTTCACATCCGTTACAGTAGCACCACCGCTAACTAAGCTAGCCGTTTCACATCCGTTACAGTAGCACCACCGCTAACTAAGCTAGCCGTTTCACATCCGTTACAGTAGCACCACCGCTAACTAAGCTAGCCGTTTCACATCCGTTACAGTAGCACCACCGCTAACTAAGCTAGCCGCTTCACATCCGTTACAGTAGCACCACCGCTAACTAAGCTAGCCGTTTCACATCCGTTACAGTAGCACCACCGCTAACTAAGCTAGCCGCTTCACATCCGTTACAGTAGCACCACCGCTAACTAAGCTAGCCGTTTCACATCCGTTACAGTAGCACCACCGCTAACTAAGCTAGCCGCTTCACATCCGTTACAGTAGCACCACCGCTAACTAAGCTAGCCGTTTCACATGTTTTGTTTTTTTGTTCAAATAATCAAAGATTGATGACGAGTTGGTTATTTGAAACAGCTGTGTTTAAAGACCCTGCTGTAGAACCACGGATTCTAAGTATCCTTCCACTGAGACCAAGGCTGCATCCAATGGCACCCTATTCCAATGGCACCCTATTCCAATGGCACCCTATTCCAATGGCACCCTATTCCAAATGGCACCCTATTCCAAATGGCACCCTATTCCAATAGCACCCTATTCCAAATGGCACCCTATTCCAATGGCACCCTATTCCAATGGCACCCTATTCCAATGGCACCCTATTCCAATGGCACCCTATCCCAAATGGCACCCTATTTCAATGGCACCCTATTCCAATGGCACCCTATTCCAATGGCACCCTATTCCAATGGCACCCTGTTCCAAATGGCACCCTATTCCAATGGCACCCTATTCCAATGGCACCCTGTTCCAATGGCACCCTGTTCCAATGGCACCCTATTCCAATGGCACCCTATTCTAATGGCACCCTATTCCAAATGGCACCCTATTCCAATGGCACCCTATTCCCTTTTTACCAGAGCCGTCAGAAAGGATTCACAGCCCTTTGACTTTTCACACATCTTGTTGTGTCACAGCCTGAATTTAAAATGGATTCCATTGAGATTTTTCCATCACTGACCTACACACAAGGCAAAGAAGGCCACCTATTGGTAGATGGGTAAAACAATTAATAAAAGCAGACATTTAATATCCCTTTGAGCATGATGGTTATTATTTACACTTTGGATGGTGTATCAATACACCCAGTCACTACAAGGATACTGGCGTCCTTCCTAACTCAGTTGCCGGAGAGGAAGGAAACCCCTCAGGGATTTCACCATGAGGTAAATGGTGTCTTTAAAACTGTTACAGAGTTTAATGGCTGTGATAAGAGAAAACTGAGGATGGATAAACAACATTGTAGTTAATCCACAATACACACTAAATGACAGAGTAAAATGAAGGATGCCTGTACAGAATAAAAATATTCCAAAACATGCATCCTGTTTGCAACAAGGCACTAAAGTAATACTGCAACACATGTGGCAAAGCAATACATTTTTTGTCCTGAATACAAAGTGTTCTTTTTGGTGGAAAAACCCAATACGACACATAACTTAGTTCCACTCTCCATATTTTCAAGCATAATGGTGCCTGCATCATGTTATGGGTATCCTTGTAATCGTTAAGAACTGGGGTGTTTTTCAGGATAAAAGAATACACTGAATGGAGCTAAGCACTGGCAAAATCCTAGAGGAAAACCTGGTTTAATCTGCTTTCCACCAGACACTGGGAGACAAATTCACCTTTCATCAGGACAACAAATTAAACACAATGTCAAATCTACACTGGAGTTGCTTACCAAGAAGACAGTGAATGTTCCTCAGTGTCCGAGTTACAGTGTTTACTTAAATATACTTGGAAATATATGGCAAGACCTGAAAACGGTTGTCTAGCAATGATCAACAACCAATTTGACAGAGCTTGAAGAATTTCTAGAAGTATAATGGGCAAATGTTGCACAATCCAGGTGTGGAAAGCTCTTAGAGACTCACCCAGAAAGACTCACAGCTGTATTCGCTGCCAAAGGTGCATCGGTAAAGTTTTGATTCTAGGGTGTGAATAATTATGTAAATGATAGCCTGGTTCCTCTCTAGGTTTCTTCCTAGGTTCTGGCCTTTCTAGAGAGTTCTTCCGAGCCACTGTGCTTCTACATCTGCATTGCTTGCTGTTTGGGGTTTTAGTCTGGGTTTCTGTATAGCACTTTGAGACATCAGCTGATGTAAAAAGGGCTTTATAAATACATTTGATTGATTGATGAGATATTTATGTACTTAATTTGTATTTATTTATCTAAAAACGTGTTTTCACTGTCATTATGGGATATTGTGTGTACATACAGTAGGTGGGTGAGGGAGAAAAACAACAATTCATTTTGAATTCAGGCTGTAAATAAGTCAAGGGGTGTGAATCATTTCTGAAGGCCCTGGATAGGGAAGTATATAGGGAATACGGTTCCATTTGGGACACTCCCTAAGTATCCTTCCCTGGCATTGAGATGAAGCCATGTGTTGTGTTCCTGTCCTTGGCACTGAGGGGGAGTCCTCAGCTCAGTCTCCACCGTACAAACAGTGACGCACACACACACACACACACACACACAGAGACAGACTGACACACACACAGCGAGAGAGACAGACTGACACACACACAGCGAGAGAGACAGACTGACACACACACACAGAGAGAGACAGACTGACACACACACACAGAGAGAGACAGACTGACACACACAGACAGAGAGAGACAGACTGACACACACACAGAGCGAGACAGACTGACACACACAGAGAGAGACAGACTGACACACACACAGCGAGAGAGACAGACTGACACACACAGAGAGAGACTGACTGACACACACACAGAGAGACAGACTGACACACACACAGAGAGACAGACTGACACACACACAGAGAGACAGACTGACACACACAGTCTTTTGCCCACTGTCTGATCTGGTGCCACTGTGCCACACAAGTGGATCCCCTTTTTCCTGGCATGTGATTGGCTGTGTTTGGGAGCGTGACAGGAGAGAATGAATCGAGTCTCTCTAAAATAAATAAACAAACAAACAAAAAATAAACAAATAAATACATACATAAAAAATAAATAAATAAAGAACTAGATAAACAAATAAATAAAACAATAAATAAATAACTAAATAAACAAATAAAACAATAAATAAAGAACTAAATAAACAAATAAATAAACAAAACAATAAATAAACAACTAAATAAACAAACAAATAAATAAACAAATAAATACATACATAAAATAATAAATAAATAAAAAACTAAACAAATAAATAAACAAAACAATAAATAAATAACTAAATAAACAAATACATAAAAAAAACAATAAATAAATCAAGCAGAACTTACAGCTTATAACCAATCGGACAGGGAGTCCAGAGGGTGAGTCATGGCCCGGACAGCGAGTCCACAGGGTGAGTCATGGGCCGGACAGCGAGTCCACAGGGTGAGTCATGGGCCGGACAGCGAGTCCACAGGGTGAGTCATGGGCCGGACAGCAAGTCCACAGGGTGAGTCATGGGCCGGACAGCACGTCCACAGGGTGAGTCATGGGCCGGACAGCGAGTCCACAGGTTGAGTCATGGGCCGGACAGCGAGTCCACAGGGTGAGTCATGGGCCGGACAGCAAGTCCACAGGGTGAGTCATGGGCCGGACAGCGAGTCCACAGGGTGAGTCATGGGCCGGACAGCGAGTCCACAGGGTGAGTCATGGGCCGGACAGCGAGTCCACAGGGTGAGTCATGGGCCGGACAGCGAGTCCACAGGGTGAGTCATGGGCCGGACAGCAAGTCCACAGGGTGAGTCATGGGCCGGACAGCAAGTCCACAGGGTGAGTCATGGGCCGGACAGCGAGTCCACAGGTTGAGTCATGGGCCGGACAGCGAGTCCACAGGGTGAGTCATGGGCCGGACAGCAAGTCCACAGGGTGAGTCATGGGCCGGACAGCGAGTCCACAGGGTGAGTCATGGGCCGGACAGCGAGTCCACAGGGTGAGTCATGGGCCGGACAGCGAGTCCACAGGGTGAGTCATGGGCCGGACAGCGAGTCCACAGGGTGAGTCATGGGCCGGACAGCGAGTCCACAGGGTGAGTCATGGGCCGGACAGCGAGTCCACAGGGTGAGTCATGGGCCGGACAGCGAGTCCACAGGGTGAGTCATGGGCCGGACAGCGAGTCCACAGGGTGAGTCATGGCCCGGACAGAGAGTCCACAGGGTGAGTCATGGGCCGGACAGCGAGTCCACAGGGTGAGTCATGGGCCGGACAGCGAGTCCACAGGGTGAGTCATGGCCCGGACAGCGAGTCCACAGGGTGAGTCATGGGCCGGACAGCGAGTCCACAGGGTGAGTCATGGGCCGGACAGCGAGTCCACAGGGTGAGTCATGGCCCGGACAGAGAGTCCACAGGGTGAGTCATGGGCCGGACAGCGAGTCCACAGGGTGAGTCATGGCCCGGACAGAGAGTCCACAGGGTGAGTCATGGGCCGGACAGCGAGTCCACAGGGTGAGTCATGGGCTGGACAGCGAGTCCACAGGGTGAGTCATGGGCTGGACAGCGAGTCCACAGGGTGAGTCATGGGCCGGACAGCGAGTCCACAGGGTGAGTCATGGCCCGGACAGCGAGTCCACAGGGTGAGTCATGGGCCGGACAGCGAGTCCACAGGGTGAGTCATGGGCCGGACAGCGAGTCCACAGGGTGAGTCAATATCAAAGTTACCCACGTCAGGATTTAATATCAATCAAAGTTACCCACAAACAACTGGTTAAAAGTAGTGCAATATATAGGGAACACACACACACACACACACAGTAAATCGTTTTCCACTTTACAAAGGACGAGCCAGATCAACTATGACACTGGGCATTATATCAAGCACTTTGTATTGCAACCCCACTGTATGACGTGTGTCGGGATCAACAACCTCCCATCTATCAACGGTGCAATAGACGTCGGTGTTGTGTTAACTATAGACTAGTGTATCATTGTCCTTCAGAATAAGCCTATTACGAGAATATCTGTCCAAATGTGTCCGTGGGCATTTTCTACACAACTAATACGTTATTGTGTAGGGCATTGAATAACTGTGTATTGATTTAGACTAGCGCAGAAATGAAGGAGTAGACATTATTTAGGGAAAAAATGAAGTGGGGCTCTATACTACTGTAGCACCAACTCGGTTTATATCGACATGACATTATGTTAGAAATCAATTAAGTCTGGAATAACAAACCTAACATGCTTCTAGAGCCTAACCAAAGCTTGTCTTATACACAGGGCGGGTAGCCTGGGGGGGGGCGGGGTAGCCTGGGGAGGGGGGGACCAGTAACCGAAAGGTTGTGAGATCGAATCCCCGAGCTGACAAGGTACAAATCTGTCGTTCTGCCCCTGAACAAGGCAGTTAACCCACTGTTCATAGGCCGTCATTGTAAATAAGAATTTGTTCTTAACTGACTTGCCTAGTTAAATAAAGGTAAAAATAAATCAAATTAACCGGCGCAGAGGTTTAGACGAACTCAATGTTAGGTATAGCCTACACCTTATGACGAACTAATATATATATATATATATATATATAAAGCAGCAGATTCCACATAATGAAGCGTTGTTATAGTAACTGTATTGTTATAACCTTTAGAATTGTATTCATGAGGTGAATTCGCGTTGTATTCATGTTGCCGTTGCATGTTATTGTTGCCTATCAGTGAGGCGCATTCAAGAGCGGGTCAACTGTGCCGCGCAATTAGCTACATTACCTGTCTGGTTATAAACATATCACCTCCGTTACTGCCTAGGGTTACCATCAGGTTACAACACACCCGGTGGCCTAGTCTATTCGTTCAACCTCACATCATTAGCCTACAGCGTAATATTTTCAATTTCATTCCAAACAAAATAGTATTCATTTAAAATAGCCAACTCACGTCTCTGAAGCGATTCCAGTGTTTGATCTTCCGGCTGTACTGAGAAATGGTTGATAGCCATTGCTTATCTTCCATGAAATTCCCTGCTTTTTCTCCCTCTTTCCCACCTTTCACTTCCACCTGCATCGATGTGCCGAACAGCACGACGGCTGGCAGCAGGAGGCAAACCACATCTCTCATCCCGACCATATTTGTGTTGCTGTTTTAGTAGCCGCTATATCTTATCCTGTCCTCTAAACCAAGGTTTTAACGATGCGAGGTAGCCAGGCAGCCCGACTCGAATAGACTACGCGTTTCTCATAGACGAGTTTACAGCAGTGCGATCAGGGCAGTGCGAGCATGAATATGAGAGAGAGAGAGACGCCAGTGAAATATTATTCTAAACCGTGTTTCTAATTGAATGAGTGAAGCCAGCAATAGCCTAAAATGCATTTGACTCTTCCATTTAGTAGTCTATTATACAACACTGTCATACAATACTGTACTTTGGATGGTTATTTGGTCTTAATTAACAAGTAAAACATGTTTTAAAGTGTTTATCCCTCTTCTTATTGTCCTACTTGTCTTTAGTCTACCAAATAGAAATGGATGAATTATTGAGTCGTGCCAGCACACAGTCACAGAACTGATAGAAATGGATGAATTATTGAGTGTACCAGCACACAGTCACAGTCACAGAACTGATAGAAATGGATGAATTATTGAGTGTACCAGCACACAGTCACAGGACTGATATAAATTTATGAATTATTGAGTCGTACCAGCACACAGAACTGATAGAAATGTATGAATTATTGAGTCGTACCAGCACACAGTCACAGAACTGATAGAAATGGATGAATTATTGAGTGTACCAGCATAAAGTCACAGGACTGATATAAATGTATGAATTATTGAGTCGTGCCAGCACACAGTCACAGTCACAGAACTGATAGAAATGGATGAATTATTGAGTCATGCCAGCACACAGTCACAGTCACAGAACTGATATAAATTGATGAATTATTGAGTCGTACCAGCACACAGTCACAGTCACAGAACTGATAGAAATGTATGAATTATTGAGTCGTACCAACACACAGAACTGATAGAAATGTATGAATTATTGAGTCGTACCAGCACACAGAACTGATAGAAATGTATGAATTATTGAGTCGTACCAGCACACAGAACTGATAGAAATGTATGAATTATTGAGTCGTACCAGCACACAGTCACAGGACTGATATAAATGTATGAATTATTGAGTCGTGCCAGCACACAGTCACAGAACTGATAGAAATGTATGAATTATTGAGTCGTACCAGCACACAGTCACAGAACTGATAGAAATGTATGAATTATTGAGTCGTACCAGCACACAGTCACAGAAGCAGTCACCGAAACAGTCACAGTCACAGAAGCAGTCACAGAAGCAGTCACAGAAGCAGTCACAGAAGCAGTCACAGAAGCAGTCACAGTCACAGAAGCAGTCACAGAAGCAGTCACAGAAGCAGTCACAGAAGCAGTCACAGAAGCAGTCACAGAAGCAGTCAGTCACAGTCACAGAAACAGTCACAGTCACAGTAGCAGTCAGTCACAGTCACAGAAGCAGTCAGTCACAGTCACAGTCACAGTAGCAGTCAGTCAAGTCACAGAAGCAGTCACAGTCACAGTAGCAGTCAGTCACAGTCACAGAAGCAGTCACAGTCACAGTAGCAGTCAGTCACAGAAGCAGTCAGTCACAGAAGCAGTCACAGTCACAGAAGCAGTCACAGAAGCAGTCACAGAAGCAGTCAGTCACAGTCACAGAAGCAGTCACAGTCACAGAAGCAGTCACAGAAGCAGTCAGTCACAGAAGCAGTCACAGTCACAGTAGCAGTCAGTCACAGTCACAGAAGCAGTCAGTCACAGTCACAGAAGCAGTCACAGTCACAGTCACAGAAGCAGTCACAGAAGCAGTCACAGAAGCAGTCACAGAAGCAGTCAGTCACAGTCACAGAAGCAGTCACAGTCACAGTCACAGAAGCAGTCAGTCACAGTCACAGAAGCAGTCACAGTCACAGTAGCAGTCAGTCACAGTCACAGAAGCAGTCACAGAAGCAGTCACAGTCACAGAAGCAGTCAGTCAAAGTCACAGTCACAGAAGCAGTCACAGAAGCAGTCACAGTCACAGAAGCAGTCAGTCACAGTCACAGAAGCAGTCACAGTCACAGAAGCAGTCAGTCACAGTCACAGAAGCAGTCACAGTCACAGTAGCAGTCAGTCACAGTCACAGAAGCAGTCACAGAAGCAGTCACAGTCACAGAAGCAGTCAGTCACAGTCACAGAAGCAGTCAGTCACAGTCACAGAAGCATTCACAGTC
>NC_143044.1:56122500-56125000 GCF_057628025.1 Oncorhynchus mykiss | reverse complement strand
ACCGTATCCCCTTCGCTTCTCTCAATGACTCAGTGTTGCTACGGCTCACTATAAAATGTGTCCTACTGCTCTTTTAAAGAGAACAAGGCTTTAGCTTTAAGGAAATGCCAGGAATTCCTGACAGGCTACTTCAGGTGTATTAGATGTGGTTTCTTTATCTGGCCTGTGTGGAACAGTTGTTATCTGAAGTCTGTTGAACTCCATTGTAAACTTGATTCAGAATATTACATTTTTCAAAAATAAATATCAAACAAATAGTATATTATGTTAAACTGAAACTAAAATGTAACTTTTTATTTAGAGCTTTTAGATGCCTAGAAATCCAAGATAGTGAATGTATTTCATCCAAATTTTAATTGGCAAATTTTTCTATGGGCATAAATGATGTCTAGGAACTGGCCCCACATTGTATCTTCAATGTAAATATGAACCATCAATAACAAAATATAACTATTGTAAAATACATTGTGATTGTAAAATGTATATACTGTAGTATGTATAAGTAGAAGCCTAAGTGTTGTTGTATATTATGGGTTATGGGTTATAGGAGAATAATAAAGGAAAATATATATATATAAATACATATATATACAGTATGGGGGATTGGAAATGATGCAGAGAATTACATTGATGCAAACCACAATCTATCTGCAATATTAAAGCTGATCTACTCCATACATTTATTTGTATTTTTAAATGAACCAAGAACAATTATTTCCCCTGAAAGAAGAGTGTGTTTTTGTTGCCGTGGTGCCATTAGATAGATTTAAAGACCATGTCTAGTGCTCTTGAACATTAGTTTTTTGGCAAATTCCTGTGGAGGCATGCAACATGGGAGGAGTCTGAAATGACCCCCTATTTCCAATATAGTGCACTACTTTAGACCAGAGCCCTATGGATTCACAGCCTCCCTCCCTGCCTCCCTCCCTACCTGCCTGCCTCGCTGCCTCCCTCCCCCTTCCCTGCCTCTCTGACTCCTACCCTCCCTCCCTCCCTGCCGGCCTGCCCTCGCTGCCTCCCTCCCTTCTTCCCTCCCTCCCTCCCTCCTTCCCTGCCTCCCTCCCTCCCTCCCTCCCTCCCTAAAGCCCCCCCTCCCTCCCTCCCTCGCCTCCCTCCCTCCCTCCCTCCTTCCCTGCCTCCCTCCCTGCTTCCCTGCCTCCCTCGCTCCTTCCCTGCCTCCCTCCCTCCTTCCTTGCCTCCCTCCCTCCTTCCCTGCCTCCCTCGCTCCTTCCCTGCCTCCCTCCCTCCTTCCCTGCCTCCCTCCCTCCTTCCCTGCCTCCCTCCCTGCTTCCCTGCCTCCCTCCCTGCTTCCCTGCCTCCCTCGCTCCTTCCCTGCCTCCCTCCCTCCTTCCCTGCCTCCCTCCCTCCTTCCCTGCCTCCCTCCCTGCTTCCCTGCCTCCCTCCCTGCTTCCCTGCCTCCCTCCCTACTTCCCTGCCTCCCTCGCTCCTTCCCTGCCTCCCTCCCTCCTTCCCTGCCTCCCTCCCTGCCTCCCTGCCTCCCTCGCTCCCTGCCTCTCTGCCTCCCTGCCTGTGATCGAGCCACCAAGGCTTTGTTAACACTAGCTCTGCTTTAAAACCCCAACAGCCTTTCAAGCCTCCCATTATGCCAGAGTCAGTGGGGCAGAAAGAGAAAGAGCCTTTTTCCTGCAGTCATGTGGCCATACTGGCATTATACACAGTTCAGTATTAGATATTTGTGAGTCGTATAAACAGAGAGGCTGTGAGGCTTCTCGAGAAAAAAAAAGTTTTTTTTATAATTGGGAGTTATATAAGTGGTTAAATCCTCCAGAGAAGGATTTCATTTTTTCTTTCTTTCTTTCTTTCCTCTCTTCTATTGTGTGTTTCTGAAAAGCCTCACAGGGAAGACCTCACAGCAGAGAGGGGGGACAAATCCTTTGACACAACCATTCTGGTTAGGTTAGTGTCACGTCCCAAATGACACTCTATCCAGTACATCCAGGCCATAGTGGGCCCTGGTCAAAAGTAGTGCACTTATATAGGGAATAGCGGTCCAAAGTAGTGCACTCTATATAGGGAATAAGTGAGCCATTTGGTACACAAGTTAGGAATAAGTGAAGTCTTGAAGTCCCGGAGAAGAAATGCGGCTAATTGTCCCCTGCTGTGTAGTTTTTGTGCAAGGTGTTTTACAAATTAAATTACAGCTGCTGTGAAGTGCCGTGCGGTGCAGTGTGTGTAGCGAGTGGAGGCAGGAGGTAGGAGGGAGGTATAAGATAAGGTTTTTATCTGTGTGCTGTGATGATGAACGTGTACACCGGCGTTCCACTTGACAGCTGTGGTAGACAGGCAGGCAAAGCAGGTGGGAGGAGAGATCCGTTTTTACCCCACTCTCACAGATCAAGCTTTTTATTCCAGTACAGTAATCACTGATGGAACCCATGCAGAAGTTGGAGACTATCGAGTAGACTGGGACGACCACGGATAGATTGTTCTCAGGGAAGCAGACTGAACACAACTTCCGTTTTTTTAAAATAAACTTTAT
>NC_143044.1:56090000-56120000 GCF_057628025.1 Oncorhynchus mykiss | reverse complement strand
TGAACCCTAACCCCGTCCCAGCCCAGGTTGAACCCTAACCACAACCCAGGTTGAACCCTAACCCCATCCCGGCCCAGGTTGAACCCTAACCCCATCCCAGCCCACGTTGAACCCTAACCCCATCCCAGCCCAGGTTGAACCCTAACCCCATCCCGGCCCAGGTTGAACCTTAACCTCAGCCCAGCCCAGGATGAACCCTAACCCCGTCCCAGCCCAGGTTGAACCCTAACCACAGCCCAGGTTGAACCCTAACCACAGCCCAGGTTGAACCCTAACCCCGTCCCAGACCAGGTTGAACCCTAACCACAGCCCAGGTTGAACCCTAACCCCGTCCCAGACCAGGTTGAACCCTAACCACACCCCAGGTTGAACCCTAACCCCGTCCCAGACCAGGTTGAACCCTAACCCCATCCCAGACCAGGTTGAACCCTAACCCCGTCACAGCCCAGGTTGAACCCTAACCCCATCACAGCCCAGGTTGAACCCTAACCCCATCCCAGCCCAGGTTGAACCCTAACCCCATCACAGCCCAGGTTGAACCCTAAACCCATCCCAGCCGGGGCTGGCTACTAATGGCTTATCAGGAGAGCACTGCGTTGTACACACATATATACAGTATACAAAACATTAGGAACACCTGCTCTTTCCGTGACATAGACTGACCAGGTGAATCCAGGTTAAAGCTTTGGTCCCTTATTGATGTTGAATCCCCTTCAATCAGTGGAGATGAAGGGGAGGAAACAGGTTAAAAGAAGGATTTTTAAGACTTGAGACAATTGAGACATGGATTGTGGATGTGTGCCATTCAGAGGATGAATGGACAAGACTAAATATTTAAGTGCCTTTGAAAGGGGTATGGTAGTAGATGCCAGGCGCACCGGTTTGATTCAAGAACTGCAACGTCGCTGGATTTTTTCACGCTCAACAGTTTCCTGTGTTTATCAAGAATGGTCCACCACCCAAAGGACATCCAGCCAACTTGACACAACTCAATATTAGGAAGGTGTCCTTAATAACTTGCCTAGTTAAAGAAAGGTTAAATAAATAAAAATAAAAATGTTTAGGGGGGTTGACACTGAGAATATTGCTGTTACGGCTACTTTCTCATCCATCAATAAAGCTTGCTATGAAGTTGGTAAAGTTTAGCTACTAAATTTATGAAACCATTGCTCTATAAATATGGTAGTCAATATTCATTGCACTTATCTTTACAGTGCTAGAATGTATACTCGGTGTGTCTTGTGTTAGTAGTCTATGTCTCATGATGTAAGCGGTAGGGTAGCCTAGTGGTTAGAGCGGTGGACTAGTAACTGTGAAGGTTGCAAGTTCAAACCCCCGTGCTGACAAGGTAGAACTCTGTCGTTCTGCCCCTGAACAGGCAGTTAACACGCTGTTCCTAGGCTGTCATTAAAAATAAACTTGCCTAGTTAAATAAATTTAAAAATTAAGTAAGCTTCCCTTATAGAGACAGGCTGGTCATCGGATTCCATCTGACTCAACCTCTCTCAATACACACTTCAGCACAAGTCTTTCTTTTGAGAGAAATTAAATAAGACGTGAATTGAATATTTTCGATTTATCTGACAGGAGTCAGGAGTCGTGGTAAATAAAAATAAATAAATAAACCCTGTCTTCTAATGCAGGCCAGAGAGGTATGGTTGAGTGTTTGAGCCTCATTTCAAGCACAATTAACTTGAAATGGAGTCCTGCAGGATCAATAGGTCCCAGTTGATCCAGGGGGTGTCTGCCACTCCATGGAAATGGCCCACATATGGTAATACAACTCTCTCTCTGTGTGTGTGTGTGTGTGTGTGTGTGTGTGTGTGTGTGTGTGTGTGTGTGTGTGTGTGTGTGTATGTATGTGTGTGTGTGTGTGTGTGTGTATGTGTGTGTGTGTGTGTGTGTATGTGTGTGTGTGTATATGTGTGTGTGTGTGTGTATGTGTGTGTGTGTGTGTGTGTGTGTGTGTGTGTGTATGTGTGTGTGTGTGTGTGTGTGTGTGTGTGTGTGTGTGTGTGTGTGTGTGTGGTGTAATGCACCCCCACAACACAGAGGATTTACTTCTGCCGCTGTGGTTCCAGACCAACATGAATAACAAACAGTGGGGCCACCCCTTGGGAGCCATCTTCTTTTATCCCAACTCCAATTAATCTTTAGGGGAGATACCATTTAGACCTAATGAAACAGGGGGTAACAATTATGTGGCTGTTGTTGTTGATACTGAAAGGTAATGGCACCAGAATAACGTGCCGTATGATTTTCTGAGCCTTGGGAGGGGTGTCAATGTTGTTTTGCCTCGGGCTGTTTCTGTAAAGTCACATCACAACGTCCCCACACAGATGATACAATAACAAGATGAAAGGCTGCATTATGTCACTGCATTATGTAAAGTCAGCTCAATGTTACTGCATTATGTAAAGCCAGCTCTATGTCACTGCATTATGTAAAGTCAGCTCAATGTTACTGCATTATGTAAAGCCAGCTCTATGTCACTGCATTATGTAAAGTCAGCTCAATGTTACTGCATTATGTAAAGCCAGCTCTATGTCACTGCATTATGTAAAGCCAGCTCTATGTCACTGCATTATGTAAAGTCAGCTCAATGTTACTGCATTATGTAAAGCCAGCTCTATGTCACTGCATTGTGTAAACCCAGTTCTATGTCACTGCATTATGTAAAGAAAGCTCTATGTTACTGCATTATATAAAGCCAGTTCTATGTCACTGCATTATGTAAAGTCAGCTCTATGTTACTGTATTATGTGCTCATAGTCATCTTTAAAACATGTTGTTGTTTCACCTCACTTTTCACTGCTTCTCTTGCTAAAACAATGACTTGCAGTACCTTAGTGGTCTGTTAAGGGGAGCAACGACTTAAACAAAGGATCAATGAATGACTGACTGAGTGACCTCACGCGTAGTCCTCGAGTCTCCGCTTTGCCTTGATCAGATAAATAACAACAACAACAGCAAAATGAAGCTGAAGCTTGCAGGCAGACGTGTGCCGCTCACTGTGCTTCAGAAGAAATTCCCTAATGGGTGCTTATGTGAAATACGACTTTCCCTTTGCATTTCCAGGCTCAGAATGTGTGTGGCATTTATTTGCAGAACTCCATTTCAATTTGCAGGGACTGGCAGCTGAAGGAGGCACAGGGGACGCTGCCTCATCGCCTCCACTTACTAACGTTATAGACCTTATAGAAGGCTGCCTGGAGGGAACACACACACACACACACACACACACACACTGTTAAAGGCCTTATAGGCCCTGCCTAGGAGGGAACCCTCAGCAGGCTGCAACACTTAAACGTCTGAGCACCTTCACCAGTCAATGTAATGTACACTGCTCTGATGGATCCAGATTCCCCATCCATTCCTCTGTGTGTGTGTGTGTGTGAGTGTGTCGATGGCAGGGTGGGCTAAAGTGCACGTAGAGAGCTTGATTTGTTTCCACAGTCAGAGAAGTGTCTCTGAATCGTCTTTCTAATCCGTGGTTGTTTGTTTCGAACAACGAAACAGATGAAATGAAGGAATTACCATTCAACAACAGTGTCAGTAGTGTATTCTAATGTACATGTATTCTAATGTACATGTATTCTAATGTACATGTATTCTAATGTACATGTATTCTAATGTACATGTATTCTAATGTACATGTATTCTAATGTACATGTATTCTAATGTACATTCTAATGTACATGTATTCTAATGTACATGTATTCTAATGTACATGTATTCTAATGTACATGTATTCTAATGTACATGTATTCTAATGTACATGTATTCTAATGTACATGTATTCTAATGTACATGTATTCTAATGTACATTCTAATGTACATGTATTCTAATGTACATGTATTCTAATGTACATGTATTCTAATGTACATTCTAATGTACATGTATTCTAATGTACATGTATTCTAATGTACATGTATTCTAATGTACATGTATTCTAATGTACATGTATTCTAATGTACATGTATTCTAATGTACATTCTAATGTACATGTATTCTAATGTACATGTATTCTAATGTACATGTATTCTAATGTACATGTATTCTAATGTACATGTATTCTAATGTACATGTATTCTAATGTACATGTATTCTAATGTACATTCTAATGTACATGTATTCTAATGTACATGTATTCTAATGTACATGTATTCTAATGTACATGTATTCTAATGTACATTCTAATGTACATGTATTCTAATGTACATGTATTCTAATGTACATGTATTCTAATGTACATGTATTCTAATGTACATGTATTCTAATGTACATTCTAATGTCATCTCTACAGATGGACACCAACGGGGTTATAAGTCATATGGTCAGTGTCAGTAGTGTATTCTAATGTACATTCTAATGTCATCTCTACAGATGAACACCAACGGGGTTATAAGTCATATGGTCAGTGTCAGTAGTGTATTCTAATGTACATGTATTCTAATGTACATGTATTCTAATGTCATCTCTACAGATGAACACCAACGGGGTTATAAGTCATATGGTCAGTGTCAGTAGTGTATTCTAATGTACATGTATTCTAATGTACATGTATTCTAATGTCATCTCTACAGATGAACACCAACGGGGTTATAAGTCATATGGTCAGTGTCAGTAGTGTATTCTAATGTCATCTCTACAGATGGACACCAACGGGGTTATAAGTCATATGGTCAGTGTCAGTAGTGTATTCTAATGTCATCTCTACAGATGGACACCAACGGGGTTATAAGTCATATGGTCAGTGTCAGTAGTGTATTCTAATGTCATCTCTACAGATGAACACCAACGGGGTTATAAGTCATATGGTCAGTGTCAGTAGTGTATTCTAATGTCATCTCTACAGATGGACACCAACGGGGTTATAAGTCATATGGTCAGTGTCACTTCACATCACTTTATCAATATATAGTACTCTACTTTGACCAGTTAAAAACAGATACTATTTTTATGCCCATATGGGAAATAAAAGCTAATTAAACTTTCATTATGGTACCAATCTGGCATAGAATCACCCCCCCCCCCGCCCCCCCCAAAATAAGAAAAAAAATGTTTGGAGGCGAAATTGAAAAAGCACAATGGGACAAATGGACAAATTAACTTATTCACCAACAACAACATAACAGCACGACAGACCATTGGCAATATCATCTGTAGCCTAGCTGTGTTCCTTTTGGCTCAGCCCGGGATTTTTAATTGTTTGATAATTCATCTCGGAGCACTAATTTACCCCCCACCGTCAGAGTTGTATGTTCCACCATTTAGTGAAACATTCCCACACAGAATTCTAAATGAGCTTCGTGGCATATAAAAGCTGTGTTCCAGGGAATGGTACCTATTTATGGACGGCTTTTCAAGGCCTGTTCATCAACATTAACCCTTTGGGCAAACTAATGCCCATATGCTACGTTTTCAGGACGTTCTATTTGAAAGTCTTTGTGAGCAACAGTACTGTACGTTCCTTCCTGTTGTAGCTACTGTATCAACTAACGAGTGTGTGATTCAAGTTTCATTTTATTAGCTAGTACAAGTTTCATTTTATTAGCTAGTACAAGTTTCATTTTATTAGCTAGTACAAGTTTCATTTTATTAGCTAGTACAAGTTTCATTTGATTAGCTAGTAGAAGTTTCATTTTATTAGCTAGTACAAGTTTAATTTGATTAGCTAGTACAAGTTTCATTTTATTAGCTAGTACACGTTTCAATATATTAGCTAGTACAAGTTTAATTTGATTAGCTAGTACAAGTTTCATTTTATTAGCTAGTACAAGTTTCATTTTATTAGCTAGTACACGTTTCAATATATTAGCTAGTACAAGTTTAATTTGATTAGCTAGTACAAGTTTCATTTCATTAGCTAGTACACATTTCAATATATTAGCTAGTACAAGTTTCATTTGATTAGCTAGTACAAGTTTCATTTTATTAGCTAGTACAAGTTTCATTTCATTAGCTAGTACACGTTTCAATATATTAGCTAGTACAAGTTTAATTTGATTAGCTAGTACAAGTTTCATTTTATTAGCTAGTACAAGTTTCATTTCATTAGCTAGTACACGTTTCAATATATTAGCTAGTACAAGTTTCATTTGATTAGCTAGTACAAGTTTCTGGATGTAGTATTTTGTTTTCCCAGTTGTGATTGGATGAGCCAGAATACATTGGATAGTTTCTGATTGAATACCGCCAGTTATGTCCTCCTTTACTTTTGGTTGTGTGGTCAGTCCTGTCCTGTCCTGTCCTGTCTCTGGCCTAAAGGTTAGGGTGAGGGTTAGGGTTAGGGTTAGGGTGAGGGTTAGGGTTAGGGTTAGGGTTAGGGCAGCAGTAGAGGAGGGGTCAGTCCTTTCCTGTCCTGTCCTGTCTCTGGCCTAAAGGTGAGGGTTAGGGTTAGGGTTAGGGTTAGGGTTAGGGCAGCAGTAGAGGAGGGGTCAGTCCTTTCTTGTCCTGTCCTGTCTCTGGCCTAAAGGTGAGGGTTAGGGGTTATGGTTAGGGTTAGGGTTAGGGCAGCAGTAGAGGAGGGGGCAGTCCTTTCTTGTCCTGTCCTGTCTCTGGCCTAAAGGTTAGGGTTAGGTTTAGGGTGAGGGTTAGGGTTAGGGCAGCAGTAGAGGAGGGGTCAGTCCTGTCCTGTCCTGTCTCTGTCTCTGGCCTAAAGGTGAGGGTTAGGGTTAGGGCAGCAGTAGAGGAGGGGTCAGTCCTGTCCTGTCTCTGTCTCTGGCCTGCAGGTGAGCTCTTCCATCTGTGATGAAGAGGTCAGCATCACTGAGGGTCACAGGGTCACATGGTGTTCTGAGACCACCGAGGCTTCTGAATCCTCCCTCTCCCGTCCCCACTGGTCAATAAACTATTACAGGGTTCCCCAGCCTCTCCCCACAATGACTAATGCCTCTGAGCTCAGATGGACTGTTAAAGGTTAATGCTGGACGCTGACCTCCGTCACATCTGACAAATACTGTCATTGTTTGATACCCAGATCTCCCAGCTTGTAGCTTGTATAATTGAGGCTGGTTTAAAAGATCACCAGGGTGAGCTCTTCAGAGTAGATAGACAACTATGCCTGGAAGTGGATGGGCTGAAATTCTAATGCCCAAATTGTAGTCCAATGCACTTGGTTGGTCTTTTGACTGATGTGCTGTGATTCAGAGGTTGATTCAGAGGTTAGTTTGTAACAAGCAAAGAAGAGCGTATCAGTGTATTGAACAGGGTGAAACAGTTCAGATCCACTGTGTGGATATTTATGGCACTGTAATAGAGCAGTCTTTCTCAAACCTCTCCCCTGGGACCCCTCAGTCTTTCTCAAACCTCTCCTCTGGGACCCCTCAGCCTTTCTCAAACCTCTCCCCTGGGACCCCTCAGTCTTTCTCAAACCTCTCCTCTGGGACCCCTCAGCCTTTCTCAAACCTCTCCCCTGGGACCCCTCAGCCTTTCTCAAACCTCTCCCCTGGGACCCCTCAGCCTTTCTCAATCCTCTCCTCTGGGACCACTCAGCCTTTCTCAATACTCTCCTCTGGGACCCCTCAGCCTTTCTCAATCCTCTCCTCTGGGACCACTCAGCCTTTCTCAAACCTCTCCTCTGGGACCCCTCAGCCTTTCTGAAACCTCTCCTCTGGGACCCCTCAGCCTTTCTCAATCCTCTCCTCTGGGACCCCTCAGCCTTTCTCAAACCTCTCCTCTGGGACCCCTCAGCCTTTCTCAATCCTCTCCTCTGGGACCCCTCAGCCTTTCCATGTGTTACATCTATCCAGAACTAGCACACCTGATTCCAATCGTCAACTAATCATCAAGCCCTTGACGAGGCGAATCAGGTGAGTTGGTTTAGGGCTACAACAAGATGGTGAAATGTCTGGGGGTCCCCGAGGAGAGGTGTGAGAAAGGCTGAGGGGTCCCAGAGGAGAGGTGTGAGAACTACCAGAATAGAGTATGACTGCAAAAAAACAACTACAGTGGTATGACAGTAATATACTCATGACAGTCCTATGATAGTCTGTGTGTGGTGGTAATGGAATCCTATGATAGTCTGTGTGTAGTGGTAATGGAATCCTATGATAGTCTGTGTGTAGTGGTAATGGAGTCCTATGATCGTCTGTGTGTAGTGGTAATGGAGTCCTATGATAGTCTGTGTGTAGTGGTAATGGAGTCCTATGATCGTCTGTGTGTAGTGGTAATGGAATCCTATGATAGTCTGTGTGTAGTGGTAATGGAGTCCTATGATAGTCAGTGTGTTATGTTAGTGGTAATGGAGTCCTATGATAGTCTGTGTGTTATGTTAGTGGTAATGGAGTCCTATGATAGTCTGTGTGTTATGTTAGTGGTAATGGAGTCCTATGATAGTCTGTGTGTAGGGGTAATGGAGTCCTATGATAGTCTGTGTGTGGTGGTAATGGAGTCCTATGATAGTCAGTGTGTTATGTTAGTGGTAATGGAGTTCTATGATAGTCTGTGTGTTATGTTAGTGGTAATGGAGTCCTATGATAGTCAGTGTGTGGTGGTAATGGAGTCCTATGATAGTCAGTGTGTTATGTTAGTGGTAATGGAGTCCTATGATAGTCAGTGTGTTATGTTAGTGGTAATGGAGTCCTATGATAGTCAGTGTGTGGTGGTAATGGAGTCCTATGATAGTCAGTGTGTTATGTTAGTGGTAATGGAGTCCTATGATAGTCAGTGTGTTATGTTAGTGGTAATGGAGTCCTATGATAGTCTGTGTGTGGTGGTAATGGAGTCCTATGATAGTCTGTGTGTAGGGGTAATGGAGTCCTATGATAGTCAGTGTGTTATGTTAGTGGTAATGAGTCCTATGATAGTCTGTGTGTTATGTTAGTGATAATGGAGTCCTATGATAGTTAGTGTGTTATGTTAGTGGTAATGGAGTCCTATGATAGTTAGTGTGTTATGTTAGTGGTAATGGAGTCCTATGATAGTCAGTATGTTATGTTAATGGAGTCCTATGATAGTCTGTGTGTTATGTTAGAGGTAATGGAGTCCTATGATAGTCTGTGTGTAGGGGTAATGAAGTTCTATGATAGTCTGTGTGTTATGCTAGTGGTAATGGAGTCCTATGATAGTCAGTGTGTTATGTTAGTGGTAATGGAGTCCTATGACAGTCAGTGTTGTTACGTCAGTGGTAATGGAGTCCTATGATAGTCAGTGTGTTATGTTAATGGAGTCCTATGATAGCCAGTGTGTTATGTTAATGGGGTCCTATGACAGTCAGTGTTGTTACGTCAGTGGTAATGTAGTCCTATGACAGTCAGTGTGTTATGGTAATGGAGTCCTATGACAGTCAGTGTGTTATGGTAATGGAGTCCTATGACAGTCAGTGTGTTATGGTAATGGAGTCCTATGACAGTCAGTGTGTTATGGTAATGGAGTCCTATGACAGTCAGTGTGTTATGTTAATAGGGTCCTATGACAGTCAGTGTGTTATGTTAATGGAGTCCTATGACAGTCAGTGTGTTATGTTAATGGAGTCCTATGACAGTCAGTGTGTTATGTTAATGGTGTCCTATGATAGTCAGTGTGTTATGTTAATGGAGTCCTATGACAGTCAGTGTGTTATGGTAATGGAGTCCTATGACAGTCAGTGTGTTATGTTAATGGGGTCCTATGATAGTCAGTGTGTTATGGTAATGGAGTCCTATGATAGTCAGTGTGTTATGTTAATGGAGTCCTATGACAGTCAGTGTGTTATGTTAATTGGGTCCTATGACAGTCAGTGTGTTATGGTAATGGCGTCCTATGACAGTCAGTGTGTTATGGTAATGGAGTCCTATAACAGTCAGTGTGTTATGTTAATGGGGTCCTATGACAGTCAGTGTGTTATGTAATGGAGTCCTATGACAGTCTGTGTGTTAGTGGTAATGGAGTCCTATGATAGTCAGTGTGTTATGGTAATGGGGTCCTATGATAGTCAGTGTGTTATGGTAATGGAGTCCTATGACAGTCAGTGTGTTACGTCAGTGATAATGAATGGCATGGTGAAGCTGTAAACATCCAGGTGCAGCCTCACCATTATTAGGAGTTGATAAACAGACCTCTTTATAAACCGAGCTCTGATTGGTTGAACATCATGTTATTCTGCCAACCCTCACTTCCAATCAATTCATGCCACAAATTCTAACTCACACTCACTCAAGCATTGCCTATTGCCTTGTTCCTTCATTTCCTCTCCCCTTGTCAACGTTGGTTGGGTCCCCTCTCTCTCTCTCTCTCTCTCTCTCTCTCCCTGTCTCTCTCTCTCTCTCTCTCTCTCTCTCTCTCTCTCTCTCCCTCTCTCTCTCTCTCTCTCTCTCTCTCTCTCTCTCTCTCTCTCTCTCTCTCTCTCTCTCTCTCTGTCAGTTCCATAAACAACGCTCAACACGTCTAGATATTTATCAGCTCTATGGGCTGTTATGTTGTCATCTCTACAAAAGCTCCAAATCAACAGTGGGGTTGAATTTTATTCCAACGAATTTGAATTCCAACATGAAAGCATAAATGTTATTATCTATACTGCCTACCTACTGTATTCTGATCATCAGTCCTCTTCCAGAGGTTTTTCTCGACTGCAACATATATTGCTTAAGTGACAGGTCAGATAAAATGACCCTGTCTGTCTGTCTGTCTGTCTGTCTGTCTTTGAACGTGGGAAGCCATCCTCCTAGGTACATAGCAGAGAGGAGTAGCAGTCCTCTTCTGGGCTGTGGATGGCCGTCTCATCAAGCTCTGTCTTTCACTACAGCTGCTTTACAGCAATGGTGGGGGGGGGGGGGGGGGGGGGGTGTAACGCCAGCCAGGAGAGAGTGGGAGAGGGAACGCCAGGAGGGTAGGGAGGGGAAAGGGAACCTCAGCCAGGAGGGAGGGGAGAGGGAACGTCAGCGAGACAGGCAGGGGACAACCTCTGAGGGCCCTGCCTACTCCAACTTCCCCCCAATGTCCCCCCACCGTCCTCTGGGACCCTTCAACCAGCTTTAGAGGCCAAATGAGGTGTAAGTCTATTAAAAGGCAGTTTGTCTGTGGATCACTGTCCCACAGGGGGGGGGGGGGGGGGGGGCTTTGCCTTGTCATTCAGGTGCAGCTAATTTCCTTCTGGTCGACACACACAGAGGCAGAGCGTACACTGGTCTGGCCCTAGCCACGAGGGGGAGGGGGTAGTGTGGGTGAGGGGTGATGGATGACGGGTTGGTGGTGGTGGTGGTGGGGGGGGGGGGGGTGGGGGGTATGGGTGAGGGGTGACGGGTGGTGGTGGGGAGGGGGAGACAGGACACAGTCAGACTGACTGGACCTGCTGCTGCTAGAATGTAAAATAACTAAAATGTCTTTCATGTGAGCCCTTCTCACTGTGGTCTGTCAGAGTGATACAGGAATTCATACAGCACATTACATATAAACTGTAAGCTAGAAGGTTCCAGAGCATTACCTACGTATAATGTTTCGTTATTTATAATAACACAGACTCCGAGGTTTTATCCAAACATGTTGAATTACTATTCGTAATGTTCCAGGCATTTGTTGTCTTCTTCTTCTTCCTACGTTTCCAATAGCTCTGCTGTGTGGCCTCTAAACCCCATTGTACCGCTAGCATCACTCTGAGTTGCTCCTGAGAACGTGTGGGTCTGAGTCTTGACTTAGTGAACAATGGAAGCCGTCTGTAAGTGGAATCCCTTGAATACGTTTCCAGTGACACGCTGTGATAAACTGTCACATGATTACAAACTGTGGGATTGTGTTGGTGTGGGGGGGCTGTAGTGGAGCGCGTAAGTTCCTCCTCCGTAGCACATCGCTAAGGAATTGACATGGTCCACACACAGTTGTGCAGAGGGCACGATAGCACCTCTTCCCCCTAAGGAGTCTGAAAATATTTGGTATGGGCCTTTCAGATCCTCAACAAGTTATTCAGCTGCACCATCGAGATGCTCTTGACTGGCTGCATTACCGCTTGATACGGAAACCGCAAGGCGCTACAGAGGGCAGTGCGTACGGCCCAGGACATCACTGGGTTCCGAGCTTCCTGCCATCCAGGACCTCTATACCAGGTGGCGTGCATAGCAACTGCAAGGTATCCAACCGCAAGGTGCTACAGAGGGTAGTGAGTACGGCCCAGGACATCACTGGGTTCTGAGCTTCCTGCCATCCAGGACCTCTATACCAGGCGGCGTACATAGCAACTGCAAGGTATCCAACCGCAAGGCGCTACAGAGGGTAGTGAGTACAGCCCAGGACATCACTGGGTTCCGAGCTTCCTGCCATCCAGGACCTCTATACCAGGCGGCGTCCAAAGAAGGCCCCCCAAAAATTGTCAAAGACTCCAAGTTCTAGACTGTTCTCTATGGTACCGCACGGCATGCCGTACCAGCACACCAAGTCTGGAACCAACAGGACTCTGAACAGACTCCACCCTCAAGAGATGAGACTGTTAAACAAGACGGCTTAATAGCTAATCAAATGCCTACCAGGACTAACAGCATTGACCTCTTTCCTGCACTAACTCTCTTACACTGACTCCACCCACACACACTGGACTCTTACACACACACTGGACTCTTACACACACACTGGACTCATGCACACACACTGGACTCTTACACACACACTGGACTCTTACACACACACTGGACTCATACACACACACTGGACTCTTACACACACTTACACTGCCCCCCCCCCCTTACACTGCCGCCAACAGGAACAATAACATTAGATTTCACTGTTAGTCTACACCTGTTGTTTACCAACAGGAACAATAACATTAGATTTGTTTGAGTTGGCCCAGGCTTTAACCTCAGTCACTGGCTCTGATCCAAATGTCACACGTTTCCATATATAGTGCACTACTTTTAACCAGGGCCCATAGATATAGTGCACTATTTACTTCAAAAGTAGGTCACTATATAGGGAATAGTGTTCCATTTGGGAAGCACGCCCAGTGTTTCCTTCACACTTCACTCAATGATGTCCAAACTACAGGCTATTCCCATTTAAAGTTAATTATCTTCCAAAGAGGCCTTTTTGAAGATCTCTGTGTTCCTTCCTGGGTTAATTCATAAGCATTCCTCTTGTTTTCCCAGGGGAAGAATGTCTGCATTTTAAGTGTGTGTGTGGATGTGTGTGTGTGTGTGTGTGTGTGTGTGTGTGTGTGTGTGCTCTACAGACACAGCAGCATCTTAACTTCCCCCAGTTGAAGTGTGGCGCAGGGCTAAGTGGTCCCTGTGCTCACAACGCCACCTCTCTCTGCCCAAACATGACAGCTGGGGACCTGACTGTTGCTATGGAAATCAGACACCCCCGCCCCCGCAGAAACAGACACGCACGCACACACGCACGCACGCACGCACACACACACACACACACACACACACACACACACACACACACACACACACACACACACACACACACACACACACACACACACACACACACACACACACACAGGTTGAAAATGCCAACCGACTGCTCCTTTAAGACCAGTCCTCCTCCTCTTCTCCATGTTAACAAGTAGACATTTCTGTTGTTCCAAGCTGTTTCAAACAGGGTTTATTGCAAATGGGAAAATGGCTGAGGGAACACTGGGGTGCTTAACCGCACAGCTCAGCTCAGCTCTGTAGCTGAAACCATTCCCCCGAATGGGTTTCTAGTAGAAGCCATTTGTGAGTGATAAAAATAAAAAAAAACACACAAATAAAATGGTTGATTCATTAAACCTTAGTTTGAACAACACAATAGGCGTTGTGAGTTAGGCATTAGTTACATACTGGAGTTATCCAGTTAAAAGTGTCTTCATATCTCTAATAACTGAAACACACGGAATGTTGGAATCTTTTCATCTTTTGAAGTTCTGTCCCTTATTTTTGAACAATGAAATGAACTAGACATTTCATTACAGAACTGCACCATGAACAGAACCTCTACTGTCACACCAGAGCCACGGGTCAAGCACGGCATACTACATAGACACTGGGAGAGGAAGAGAGAGGAAGAGAGTGGAGAGACAGATAGAGGACAATTCTCAGCACTCCTACTCTGAGACACTTTACACATTCAAGTCCTGGTCTTGGTGCCAGAAAATATTGTGGTAACGACGTTTGTGGGGTGGTTTGTGTTTTACAGTAGTGATTAGCCTCAATGTGGGTTGTGTTTTACGGTAGTGATTAGACTCAATGTGGGTTGTGTTTTACGGTAGTGATTAGACTCAATGTGGGTTGTGTTTTACAGTAGTGATTAGCCTCAATGTGGGTTGTGTTTTACAGTAGTGATTAGCCTCAATGTGGGTTGTGTTTTACAGTAGTGATTAGCCTCAATGTGGGTTGGGTTTTACAGTAGTGATTAGCCTCAATGTGGGTTGTGTTTTACAGTAGTGATTAGCCTCAATGTGGGTTGTGTTTTACAGTAGTGATTAGCCTCAATGTGGGTTGTGTTTTACAGTAGTGATTAGCCTCAATGTGGGTTGTGTTTAACAGTAGTGATTAGCCTCAATGTGGGTTGTGTTATACAGTAGTGATTAGCCTCAATGTGGGTTGTGTTATACAGTAGTGATTAGCCTCAATGTGGGTTCTGTTTTACAGTAGTGATTAGCCTCAATGTGGGTTGTGTTTTACAATAGTGATTAGCCTCAATGTGGGTTGTGTTTTACACTAGTGATTAGCCTCAAGATGGGTTGTGTGATTAGCCTCAATGTGGGTTGTGTTTTACAGTAGTGATTAGCCTCAATGTGGGTTGTGTTTTACAGTAGTGATTAGCCTCAATGTGGCTTGTGTTTTACAGTAGTGCTTAGCCTCAATGTGGGTTGTGCTTTACAATAGTGATTAGCCTCAATGTGGGTTGTGTTTTACACTAGTGATTAGCCTCAAGATGGGTTGTGTGATTAGCCTCAAGGTGGGTTGTGTTCAACAGTAGTGCACTATAAAGAGAATAGGGTGATTTTGGTGACTCATCAGTATAAAATAAGTAATCAGGACCTTAATGCACAGGGCCTGTGCTCTAATACAGAGTGAGAGAGGAGGGTTGAACAGCAGTCTGAATAGCTGCTCCAATACAGAGTGAGAGAGGAGAGTTGAACAGCAGTCTGAATAGCTGCTTTAATACAGAGTGAGAGAGGAGGGTTGAACAGCAGTCTGAATAGCTGCTCTAATACAGAGTGAGAGAGGAGGGTTGAACAGCAGTCTGAATAGCTGCTCTAATACAGAGTGAGAGAGGAGGGTTGAACAGCAGTCTGAATAGCTGCTCTAATACAGAGTGAGAGAGGAGGGTTGAACAGCAGTCTGAATAGCTGCTCTAATACAGAGTGAGAGAGGGTTGAACAGCAGTCTGAATAGGTGCTCTAATACAGAGTGAGAGAGGAGGGTTGAACAGCAGTCTGAATAGCTGCTCTAATACAGAGTGAGAGAGGAGGGTTGAACAGCAGTCTGAATAGGTGCTCTAATACAGAGTGAGAGAGGATGGTTGAACAGCAGTCTGAATAGGTGCTCTAATACAGAGTGAGAGAGGAGGGTTGAACAGCAGTCTGAATAGCTGCTCTAATACAGAGTGAGAGAGGAGGGTTGAACAGCAGTCTGAATAGGTGCTCTAATACAGAGTGAGAGAGGAGGGTTGAACAGCAGTCTGAATAGGTGCTCTAATACAGAGTGAGAGAGGAGGGTTGAACAGCAGTCTGAATAGGTGCTCTAATACAGAGTGAGAGAGGAGGGTTGCATCTTGAAAGGTTCCCTATTCCCCATAGGGTTCTGGTCAAAATTAGTGCACTATATTTGTATTTTATTTAACCTTGATTTCGACAGGGAGTCATACATACAGTGCCTTGAGAAAGTATTCGGCCCCCTTGAACTTTGCGACCTTTTGCCACATTTCAGGCTTCAAACATAAAGATATAAAACTGTATTTTTTTGTGAAGAATCAACAACAAGTGGGACACAATCATGAAGTGGAACGACATTTATTGGATATTTCAAACTTTAATAACAAATCAAAAACTGAAAAATTGGGCGTGCAAAATTATTCAGCCCCTTTACTTTCAGTGCAGCAAACTCTCTCCAGAAGTTCAGTGAGGATCTCTGAATGATCCAATGTTGACCTAAATGACTAATGATGATAAATACAATCCACCTGTGTGTAATCAAGTCTCCGTATAAATGCACCTGCACTGTGATAGTCTCAGAGGTCCGTTAAAAGCGCAGAGAGCATCATGAAGAACAAGGAACACACCAGGCAGGTCCGAGATACTGTTGTGAAGAAGTTTAAAGCCGGATTTGGATACAAAAAGATTTCCCAAGCTTTAAACATCCCAAGTAGCACTGTGCAAGCGATAATATTGAAATGGAAGGAGTATCAGACCACTGCAAATCTACCAAGACCTGGCCGTCCCTCTAAACTTTCAGCTCATACAAGGAGAAGACTGATCAGAGATGCAGCCAAGAGGCCCATGATCACTCTGGATGAACTTCAGAGATCTACAGCTGGGGTGGGAGACTCTGTCCATAGGACAACAATCAGTCGTATATTGCACAAATCTGGCCTTTATGGAAGAGTGGCAAGAAGAAAGCCATTTCTTAAAGATTTCCATAAAAAGTGTTGTTTAAAGTTTGCCACAAGCCACCTGGGAGACACACCAAACGTGGAAGAAGGTGCTCTGGTCAGATGAAACCAAAATTGAACTTTTTGGCAACAATGCAAAACGTTATGTTTGGCGTAAAAGCAACACAGCTGAACACACCATCCCCACTGTCAAACATGGTGGTGGCAGCATCATGGTTTGGGCCTGCTTTTCTTCAGCAGGGACAGGGAAGATGGTTAAAATTGATGGGAAGATGGATGGAGCCAAATACAGGACCATTCTGGAAGAACATCTGATGGAGTCTGCAAAAGACCTGAGACTGGGACGGAGATTTGTCTTCCAACAAGACAATGATCCAAAACATAAAGCAAAATCTACAATGGAATGGTTCACAAATAAACATATCCAGGTGTTAGAATTGCCAAGTCAAAGTCCAGACCTGAATCCAATCGAGAATCTGTGGAAAGAACTGAAAACTGCTGTTCACAAATGCTCTCCATCCAACCTCACTGAGCTCGAGCTGTTTTGCAAGGAGGAATGGGAAAAAAATTCAGTCTCTCGATGTGCAAAACTGATAGAGACATACCCCAAGCGACTTACAGCTGTAATCGCAGCAAAAGGTGGCGCTACAAAGTATTAACTTAAGGGGGCTAAATCATTTTGCACGCCCAATTTTTCAGTTTTTGATTTGTTAAAAAAGTTTGAAATATCCAATAAATGTCGTTCCACTTCATGATTGTGTCCCACTTGTTGTTGATTCTTCACAAAAAAATACAGTTTTATATCTTTATGTTTGAAGCCTGAAATGTGGCAAAAGGTCGCAAAGTTCAAGGGGGCCGAATACTTTCGCAAGGCACTGTATATATATTCCTAGAAAGGGAATAGGGTACCATTTGGGATACAGATGAGATGTGGACCCATTAGACTGGAGATAGAGGTGCTCGTGGTGGGTCAGATGTATCTCTCAGGCTGAGTTGGCAGTTTATAGGAGAGTGAATGGTAGAGACAAGACGGAGAACCAGAAGACACTACCGATCTGAGTGTGATCTGAGGTGGATCCCGACCATTATAGATGACAATTATAAAACAAGTACAATTGTTGTCCAAAAATTCACAAGTCATTCCACTGTCTTGAATCTGAGTAAATTAAAGATGGTTCTTGTTAATGTCACGGCTTTCTTCCTGGGAAGGAGAGGCGGACCAAAACGCAGCGTGGTTATTTAGATACATCTTTAATAAAGATGAAAAAATATACAAAAAAAAACAAGAAACCGTGAGAAAAAAAACAAGAAAAAAAACAGCCCTATCTGGTGCAAACACAGAGACAGGAACAATCACCCACAAAACCCAACACAAAACAGGCTTCCTAAATATGGCTCCCAATCAGAGACAATGACTAACACCTGCCTCTGATTGAGAACCATATCAGGCCCAAACACAGAAACAGACAAACAAGACATCCAACATAGAATGCCCGCTCAGATCACACCCTGACCAAACAAAACATAGAAACATACAAAGCAAACTATGGTCAGGGTGTGACAGTTTATGGTCATCTAAGCTATTATTTGATACTTTTAAACATCTCCCGTAGTATATGAGTTGCCAGATTTTCTCTGTCCAACCTCAGCCTTCGTTGTTGGACAGTTCAGCCATGACAAGTGTAAACAGCCAGCCAGCAACACATCTCTAACATGCTGAGAGAGACTAATGCTGAGTGCAAAGTGCTTAATGGGGGGCTCTGTATAGAAACGTTATCTATACATCACACTAAATAATGATCTCCTATACATTTCATCAGCCCCACTCTGTCTGTCCCTGTTGTCTCTGTCAAGTCTGGACTGTAGACGCTGTTGTCTCTGGCTGGTTGATATTAATGAGTGGAAGCTGATGGATACAGACAGTCAGTTCTCACAGGGACACGTGAGTCCTCCCTATCAGTGTCATCCGCTCCATGTTGTTGTTATTCATTCCTCTGGGACACGGTGCTGTCCCTATCAGCGTCATCTGCTCCATGTTGTTGGTGTTATTCACTCATCAGAGACAGGGAGCTGTCCCTATCAGCGTCATCTGCTCCATGTTGTTGGTGTTATTCACTCATCAGAGACAGGGAGCTGTCCCTGTCAGCGTCATCTACTCCATGTTGTTGGTGTTATTCACTCATCAGAGACAGGGAGCTGTCCCTGTCAGCGTCATCTACTCCATGTTGTTGGTGTTATACACTCATCAGAGACAGGGAGCTGTCCCTGTCAGCGTCATCTACTCCATGTTGTTGGTGTTATTCACTCATCAGAGACAGGGAGCTGTCCCTATCAGCGTCATCTGCTCCATGTTGTTGGTGTTATTCACTCATCAGAGACAGGGAGCTGTCCCTGTCAGCGTCATCTACTCCATGTTGTTGTTGTTATTCACTCATCAGAGACAGGGAGCTGTCCCTATCAGCGTCATCTGCTCCATGTTGTTGGTGTTATTCACTCATCAGAGACAGGGAGCTGTCCCTATCAGCGTCATCTGCTCCATGTTGTTGTTGTTATTCACTCATCAGAGACAGCGTCATCTGCTCCATGTTGTTGGTGTTATTCACTCATCAGAGACAGGGAGCTGTCCCTATCAGCGTCATCTGCTCCATGTTGTTGGTGTTATTCACTCATCAGAGACAGGGAGCTGTCCCTGTCAGCGTCATCTACTCCATGTTGTTGTTGTTATTCACTCATCAGAGACAGGGAGCTGTCCCTATCAGCGTCATCTGCTCCATGTTGTTGGTGTTATTCACTCATCAGAGACAGGGAGCTGTCCCTATCAGCGTCATCTGCTCCATGTTGTTGTTGTTATTCACTCATCAGAGACAGGGAGCTGTCCCTATCAGCGTCATCTGCTCCATGTTGTTGGTGTTATTCCCTCATCAGAGACAGGGAGCTGTCCCTATCAGCGTCATCTGCTCCATGTTGTTGTTGTTATTCACTCATCAGAGACAGGGAGCTGTCCCTATCAGCGTCATCTACTCCATGTTGTTGTTGTTATTCACTCATCAGAGACAGGGAGCTGTCCCTATCAGCGTCATCTGCTCCATGTTGTTGTTGTTATTCACTCATCAGAGACAGGGAGCTGTCCCTATCAGCGTCATCTGCTCCATGTTGTTGTTGTTATTCACTCATCAGAGACAGGGAGCTATCCCTATCAGCGTCATCTGCTCCATGTTGTTGGTGTTATTCACTCATCAGAGACAGGGAGCTGTCCCTATCAGCGTCATCTGCTCCATGTTGTTGTTGTTATTCACTCATCAGAGACAGCGTCATCTGCTCCATGTTGTTGGTGTTATTCACTCATCAGAGACAGGGAGCTGTCCTTATCAGCGTCATCTGCTCCATGTTGTTGGTGTTATTCACTCATCAGAGACAGGGAGCTGTCCCTGTCAGCGTCATCTACTCCATGTTGTTGTTGTTATTCACTCATCAGAGACAGGGAGCTGTCCCTATCAGCGTCATCTGCTCCATGTTGTTGGTGTTATTCACTCATCAGAGACAGGGAGCTGTCCCTATCAGCGTCATCTGCTCCATGTTGTTGTTGTTATTCACTCATCAGAGACAGGGAGCTGTCCCTATCAGCGTCATCTGCTCCATGTTGTTGGTGTTATTCACTCATCAGAGACAGGGAGCTGTCCCTATCAGCGTCATCTGCTCCATGTTGTTGTTGTTATTCACTCATCAGAGACAGGGAGCTGTCCCTATCAGCGTCATCTGCTCCATGTTGTTGGTGTTATTCACTCATCAGAGACAGGGAGCTGTCCCTATCAGCGTCATCTACTCCATGTTGTTGGTGTTATTCACTCATCATACGGACTCGGGAGAGGTGAAGGTAGAGAGCCGTGCGTACTCCGAAACACAACCCAACCAAGCCGCACTGCTACTTGACACAACGCACATCCAACTCCATCCGTCTAGCCAGCCGCACCAATGTGTCGGAGGAAACACCGTACACCTAGCGACCTGGTCAGCTTGTACTGCGCCCGGCCCGCCACAGGAGTCGCCAGTGCGCGATGAGACAAGGATATCCCTACCGGCCCAAGCCCTCCCTAACCCAGACGATGCTAGGCCAATTGTGCGTCGCCCCATGGGCGACAGAGCCTGGACACCAACCCAGAGTCTCTGGTGGCACAGCTAGTGCCTTAGACCACTGCGCCACCCGGGAGGCTAGTGCCATCCTTTTTTAATCTATACGTTGTTGTTGTTGTTGTTGTTGTTGTTGACAACAGGAAGATCCTGGTTTGACACAATGGAATATTTGCGGCATGCCTCGGTGTAGATACAAATTTGCATTGTTGTTTTCTAAAATATTTCGCACTTGAGACACCAAATCATCTCATCCTGGACAGACGTTTAAACCCATATCATCCTGGACAGACGTTTAAACCCATATCATCCTGGACAGACGTTTAAACTCATATCATCCTGGACAGACATTTAAACCCATATCATCCTGGACAGACGTTTAAACTCATATCATCCTGGACAGACATTTAAACCCATATCATCCTGGACAGACGTTTAAACCCATATCATCCTGGACAGACGTTTAAACCCATATCATCCTGGACAGACGTTTAAACCCATATCATCCTGGACAGACGTTTAAACCCATATCATCCTTGACAGACGTTTAAACCCATATCATCCTGGACAGACGTTTAAACCCATATCATCCTGGACAGACGTTTAAACCCATATCATCCTGGACAGACGTTTAAACCCATATCATCCTGGACAGACATTTAAACCCATATCATCCTCTCTGATTTTGGGAGAAATCAGTGACGTGTAGGCTACGATGTTGAAGAAGTTGTGTATTGTGTGGAGTACCATAGTGGAAGTGGACCTCTACAGACACAGGTGGGAGCAGACCTCTCTAGTGCCAGCTCCAGTCTTGGTCCCTGGTCCTCTATCTCCAGGCTCTGTCATGCTGAGAGCACACATGAGTGGTCCCTCCATGGAAGGGACCTATCGGCCAGCCGGCCGGCCGGAGACAGACCAGACCCTGGGAGCACTCAACCCCCCGCTGTCCACCCCATCCTACCCCATCCATCCGTCTAGCAGTATGTTGGCAATGTGAAGAATAAACTGGGTTCTTCACTGGGAGAGGCGGAGGTGTGTGTGTGTGTGTGTGTGTGTGTGTGTGTGTGTGTGTGTGTGTGTGTGTGTGTGTGTGTGTGTGTGTGTGTGTGTGTGTGTGTGTGTGTGTGTGTGTGTGTGTGTGTGTGTGTGTGTGTGTGTGTGTGTGTGTGTGTGTGTGTGTGTGTTCTGGGAGGGAGGGCACCGGAGAGTAACCCTTTCCCCACTGGAGAGCCAGCGACCAGCAGGCTCAGATTAGAGGAAATTTGTTCCACAATATTGCTGCCTCCTGCTTTCCAAGGCTGGGGCAGAGGCCCGCACAGAAGGTAGAGGCAGAGATTTGGGCGCAGGCCAAACCCTTTTTCGCGTGTCTGTGGCTCCTCGTATCTACGCCACATGTGCTGAGCTCGACTCCCCACTGATCCTGCCCGAGCTTCATAGCCTCCCTGCCTGATGGAACAAATGCTAGATTTTCAGAAAATAAACTTATCTCATTTTGGATGACAACACATCCCCTCGGGTTGCGATGATGGCAAGGCACCATTCTGGAAACCAGGCAGGCAGGGTCAACTGTACATTTCCCTACAGCTCTCTTCTGTTGTTTTAAAAAAAACGTCTGTCATTTTTCTCCAAGGGTGTTACAGTGAATTAGATGCATGAATCCTTCATTTTTTATTCCTACGGCTGTAATATAAACATAATCATTCAGTATCAATATCTAAAATGTAAGAAGTCCCTCTGGAAACGCCTCTATCTTCACGTCGGAGTAATTAAATGATCAGACCAGATTTAACCGATTGAGTCTATCATCAAACAAATGATCTTTATTCATTTCAAGGTATTTTCTCTAAAAATCCTAGTGCTTTTTTTTTAAAAGCCTGTAATGTACACCGGCTAATGTTTTCTAAATTGAAGTGTCACATGACATGATTGATGGCCTTAGTAGATTATCTATCTCCAATACGAGAGCCGTTATTGGCCAGACAGCAGGGAGACCATTGTGTGTCAAATCAAATCAAATCAAATGTTATTGGTCACATAACACGTGTTTAGCAGATGTAATTGCGTGTGTGGCGAGATGCTTGCGTTCCTAGCTCCCAACAGTGCAGTAATATCTAACAATACACACACACACATCTAAAGTAAAGGAATGGAATTAAGAATACATAAATATTTAGACAATCAATGTCAGAGCGACATAGACTAAGATACATTAGAATAGGATAGAATACAGTGTAAACATATGAGATGAGTAATGCAAGATGTGTAAACATTATGTGTGTGTGTGTGTGTGTGTTTGTTTTTGTGTGTTTGTGATGTTACCCATTTATTTCAATTGTATATTTTCATCATCTCTATAAAATGGCCGGCTGTGGAAGAGAATTGTTTGCACACAAAACTGTGAATATCTATTCCGCACCTTATTCCCCTCACGATGAGTGTTTGAATGTAGGCTCTTCCTTCCTAGTCAGTTCCTTAGTGAGTTGTTAGCTAGTGGTCTCCTTGGGGACAGACACTCGCTGACCGTATTGCTAAATGACATGCTAATACCAGCGCGTGAGTGTGTATGAGTGTGTGTGTGTGTGTGTGTGTGTGTGTGTGTGTGTGTGTGTGTGTGTGTGTGTGTGTGTGTGTGTGTGTGTGTGTGTGTGTGCTAAATGACATGTTAATACCATTGATCTCAACAGATCATCAGATCGACGTAACTCCCACACAGAGAGAACAGTGATGTCACAGCACACAGTAGAACCAGTATCATAGATGATAAGATGAGATGAGATGATGATCCCAAGCGGAAAATAAATATATTTAAATAATCATACTTCATTAATATATTTAAGTATATTAAATATGTTCGTCATAAATATACTTTAGTATATTAAACATGATCTAAATTGTAACAATTTTAAATACATTCAATTAATTTAATGTCAAATGTATTAGTGTTATTAGCTAAATATATATTAAATATATTTAAAATGATGTAAATGTATTAGTGTTATTAGCTAAATATATATTAAATAAATTTAAAATGATGTAAATGTATTAGTGTTATTAGCTAAATATATATTAAATATATTTAAAATGATGTAAATGTAGACACCTTTTTTTTGTACTTAAGTATATTCTTAGTATACTAGATAAAGAGCAAAATAAATAAACCTTGAATTAACCTTACATTTGATTCTCCTAAATTAGAAATATACTACAATTCTGATTAAGTGTAAGTTTGATGTGGATGATCAGTCAATGTCATTGTATTATTAATATACTAGCTTAATCAATTCAATTGTATTCCTGAATTTATGTATTTTTTTTTACAAATAAAGCATATTTATAATGTGTTTCAAATATACTTTTACAAATAGACTTCTACTCATTAACCACATTGGCTATTGTAATTAGCCATGAAAAGGTTCCCATTGATTCACCGAGGCATCATCTCATCCACAATGTTACCACATGCTATTTAAAAAGCAGTTGTGGCTGGAGCAGCAATGTTCAATAGGTGTGCAGCTGTGGCATTTCACACTAGTTGTTCACATTACAGTGATACATTAACATTTAAAAAAAAATGTGTGATATGTAAAGTGTAATAAAAAATGTACATCATTATTCAGTTGGAAAATTAACATCAACACATTTGAATAAGCTAAATATACAGAACAACATCATATTATAAATCAAAGCTCCAGCTGCAGAAAAGGATGCTGGGTAATATGCAAAAACTAAAACGTTCAAATACTTTTTTTTAAGTATACTTAAGTATATTTCCTTGAGATATTAAAAAAGTGTACTCTTAGGAAGCATGTTTCAGTTGAAGGCATTCAGTTGTACAACTGACTAGGTCTCCCCTTTCCCTTTCCTCAGATGTGGAAGTTTCCCTTATGTGGAGCAAACAATCTTTACCATTTCCAACTTGCTCTTTCTCTGGACTCTTCTGAACAGGAAATCATTACTGAAACTACACTTCTTGCGTACTTGATCACTCACAAGCAGAGATTCGTTAAAACAACCAATGTTTCAACTGCAAAAAATCTACTCCAAAGTGTATTTTGAATGAATATCAAAATGACGATGAAAGTGTATGGAATTGAAGTACACCTTCAATGTGTTTGTTTTAAGTGTAATGATAGGTAACATATAGTTATAGTTATAGACTGCAAAAACAACGAATAAACACTTTAATAAGCCTGTTGAATTGTAATGATAGCATATTGCCACGTTAAACAGTCAGAACTAGGAAACTCAGACATTTACAACTTGCTAACTGGTTGTAGTTATACACTTGCCACGTTCCACCAGTTAGCAAGTCGTAAAAGTCAGAGTTTCCTAGTTTCTGACTAGCATGTGAACACGGCATACGTACAGTACACTAAAAGACTGAACAAACAATTCATTTAAAGTACACTTTAATAAGTGTGTTGAAGTGTAATAATACTATATGAATAGAATACTTACTAGAAAAGTACATCTCGTATTCGAAGTATATTATATACATTTGTAGTATATTTAAGTATACTTCCTTATATGTGTAATGTATTTAAATATAATTTATTTTCGCTTGGGGATAAATAATTCTGCTATAGAGGACTGATTTGAAAAGATAGATCTCATTAAAAAGTAGTATTTAGTGGTTTGACATGGTATTAGGTTAATTTCCTCTCGGTTTAATTAGGAAAAGCAACAACAACAAAACTACAAAGAAAAGTGTCCAAATAAATCCTTTCAGTCCTTATTTCTCAATAGCTTGACTGGACAGACGTTTAAACCTTATTTCTCAATAGCTTGACTGGACAGACGTTTAAACCTTATTTCTCAATAGCTTGACTGAACAGACATTTAAACCTTATTTCTAAATAGCTTGACTGGACAGACGTTTAAACCTTATTTCTAAATAGCTTGACTGGACAGACATTTAAACCTTATTTCTAAATAGCTTGACTGGACAGACGTTTAAACCTTATTTCTAAATAGCTTGACTGGACAGACGTTTAAACCTTATTTCTCAATAGCTTGACTGAACAGACATTTAAACCTTATTTCTAAATAGCTTGACTGAACTAACGTTTAAACCTTATTTCTAAATAGCTTGACTGGACAGACGTTTAAACCTTATTTCTAAATAGCTTGACTGAACAGACGTTTAAACCTTATTTCTCAATAGCTTGACTGAACAGACATTTAAACCTTATTTGTAAATAGCTTGACTGAACAGACGTTTAAACCTTATTTCTAAATAGCTTGACTGAACTAACGTTTAAACCTTATTTCTAAATAGCTTGACTGAACAGACGTTTAAACCTTATTTCTAAATAGCTTGACTGAACAGACATTTAAACCTTATTTCTAAATAGCTTGACTGAACAGACGTTTAAACCTTATTTCTAAATAGCTTGACTGAACTAACGTTTAAACCTTATTTCTAAATAGCTTGACTGGACAGACGTTTAAACCTTATTTCTAAATAGCTTGACTGGACAGACGTTTAAACCTTATTTCTAAATAGCTTGACTGGACAGACGTTTAAACCTTATTTCTAAATAGCTTGACTGAACAGACGTTTAAACCTTATTTCTAAATAGCTTGACTGAACAGACGTTTAAACCTTATTTCTAAATAGCTTGACTGAACTAACGTTTAAACCTTATTTCTAAATAGCTTGACTGAACAGACGTTTAAACCTTATTTCTAAATAGCTTGACTGAACTAACGTTTAAACCTTATTTCTAAATAGCTTGACTGAACTAACGTTTAAACCTTATTTCTAAATAGCTTGACTGAACAGACGTTTAAACCTTATTTCTAAATAGCTTGACTGAACAGACATTTAAACCTTATTTCTAAATAGCTTGACTGAACAGACGTTTAAACCTTATTTCTAAATAGCTTGACTGAACAGACGTTTAAACCTTATTTCTAAATAGCTTGACTGAACAGACGTTTAAACCTTATTTCTCCATAGCTTGACTGGACAGACATTAAAACATATATTTAAATAAGTTGATAAAAGTGATCATGTGACCGGTGTCCTAGTCTGTCATGTGACCTCCAGTGATCATGTGACCGGTGTCCAAATCTGTCATTTGACCTCCAGTGATCATGTGATCAGTGTCCTAGTCTGTCATGTGACCTCCAGTGATCATGTGACCGGTGTCCTAGTCTGTCATGTGACCTCCAGTGATCATGTGACCGGTGTCCAAGTCTGCCATGCGACCTCCAGTGATCATGTGACCGGTGTCCTAGTCTGTCATGTGACCTACAGTGATCATGTGACCGGTGTCCTAGTCTGTCATGTGACCTACAGTGATCATGTGACCGGTGTCCAAGTCTGCCATGTGACCTCCAGTGATCATGTGACCGGTGTCCTAGTCTGTCATGTGACCTACAGTGATCATGTGACCGGTGTCCAAGTCTGTCATGTGACCTACAGTCAGACCAGGTTCTTTCTGTCCGTCTTCTATTCATGAAATAACTCTCTAATAGACCGCTGAGGACCTATTAAACACTGATCTGTATTCATCTCGCAAACAAAACCAGAAAAGAGAGGGTCTGCATCGCAAACGACATCCCAAACCAGGGCCAAAGTAATGCACTATGTAGGGAAAAGGCTGCTATTTGGGACACAGCCAGGAATACCCACTACCAGCAGCACAACTCCACCTCAAACAGAACAAGGCCAACAGAACAAAACAAGCTGAATAAAGAAGGACTTCATTAGATCTAAATGAATAGTCTCCTGGGTCCATGACTGTCCTCCTTTCCTTGGGCCAAAGGATTACACGTCCTTAATTGCTTTTTATCACCTAGCCCTGTGATTTCCATCCAGCAATCAAGTGGCTTCTTCCATTTAATTTAAGTGTCTTGCGATGATGAGAAAATATACATATGTCCCTCACTACTCTCTCTGACCTGGAGTACAGACTGAGAGAGACTAGTCTCACTACTCTCTCTGACCTGGAGTACAGACTGAGAGAGACTAGTCTCACTACTCTCTCTGATCTGGAGTACAGACTGAGAGAGACTAGTCTCACTACTCTCTCTGATCTGGAGTACAGACTGAGAGAGACTAGTCTCACTACTCCCTCTGACCTGGAGTACAGACTGAGAGAGACTAGTCTCACTACTCCCTCTGACCTGGAGTACAGACTGAGAGAGACTAGTCTCACTACTCCCTCTGACCTGGAGTATAGACTGAGAGAAATCAACCTACTAAACCTACTAACCTACTAACCTACTAACCCTACTAACCTACTAACCCTACTAACCCTACTAACCTACTAAACTACTAACCCTACTAACCTAATAAACTACTAACCCTACTAACCTACTAACCCTACTAACCTACTAACCCTACTAACCTACTAAACTACTAACCTACTAAACTACTAACCCTACTAACCTACTAAACTACTAACCCTACTAACTGACCTACTAACCTACTAAACTACTAACCTACTAAACTACTAACCATACTAACCCTACTAACCTACTAAACTACTAACCCTACTAACCCTACTAACCTACTAAACTACTAACCCTACTAACTGACCTACTAAAATCATTTTTGGGCTGAATTTAGAATTGGAATATAAAGGGACAGACATGTTGTTTAAAATAACATGACCAGAAGACATGTATTCTGAGAGAGACTAGTCTCACTACTCACTCTGACCTGGAGTACAGACTGAGAGAGACTAGTCTCACTACTCCCTCTGACCTGGAGTACAGACTGAGAGAGACTAGTCTCACTACTCTCTCTGATCTGGAGTACAGACTGAGAGAGACTAGTCTCACTACTCCCTCTGACCTGGAGTACAGACTGAGAGAGACTAGTCTCACTACTCCCTCTGACCTGGAGTACAGACTGAGAGAGACTAGTCTCACTACTCCCTCTGACCTGGAGTATAGACTGAGAGAAATCAACCTACTAAACCTACTAACCTACTAACCTACTAACCCTACTAACCTACTAACCCTACTAACCCTACTAACCTACTAAACTACTAACCCTACTAACCTAATAAACTACTAACCCTACTAACCTACTAACCCTACTAACCTACTAACCCTACTAACCTACTAAACTACTAACCTACTAAACTACTAACCCTACTAACCTACTAAACTACTAACCCTACTAACTGACCTACTAACCTACTAAACTACTAACCTACTAAACTACTAACCATACTAACCCTACTAACCTACTAAACTACTAACCCTACTAACCCTACTAACCTACTAAACTACTAACCCTACTAACTGACCTACTAAAATCATTTTTGGGCTGAATTTAGAATTGGAATATAAAGGGACAGACATGTTGTTTAAAATAACATGACCAGAAGACATGTATTCTGAGAGAGACTAGTCTCACTACTCACTCTGACCTGGAGTACAGACTGAGAGAGACTAGTCTCACTACTCCCTCTGACCTGGAGTACAGACTGAGAGAGACTAGTCTCACTACTCCCTCTGACCTGGAGTACAGACTGAGAGAGACTAGTCTCACTACTCCCTCTGACCTGGAGTACAGACTGAGAGAGACTAGTCTCACTACTCCCTCTGACCTGGAGTATAGACTGAGAGAAATCAACCTACTAAACCTACTAACCTACTAACCCTACTAACCTACTAACCCTACTAACCCTACTAACCTACTAAACTACTAACCTACTGAACTACTAACCATACTAACCCTACTAACCTACTAAACTACTAACCCTACTAACCCTACTAACCTACTAAACTACTAACCCTACTAACTGACCTACTAAAATCATTTTTGGGCTGAATTTAGAATTGGAATATAAAGGGACAGACATGTTGTTTAAAATAACATGACCAGAAGACATGTATTCATTAGAGGCTTGTTATTTCATTACACCGTTAGGATTAGTGTATCTTGTCTATGGACATGTTTTACATAGCTGTCTATGGGGAAATGCATCACTACTGTAGATATGTTTCACATAGAACAGACAGGGACATATTACAGTACTGTTAAACTATACCATCCAACCCTTCCAGACGGGAGCCTTTCTACAATTCCATGTTTCTATGATATATGATTTATTTATTTAACCGAGGAGGTTAATTTGATGGTACTTCAGATGTTAGAATAAGGATGGACAACTTTATTGTCCACTTAATTTGAAAATGTGTGTTTGGCGTCACAGTTCACACACGACATACAGACAACATCAAATATCATCAGGAGCAGCTCAAAATAATTTCAGATCAACTATTTAAAGGTTTTAAAGCAGGGTGATTCCATAATAGCATGTTTGGTGTAAATAGGGCAGTATTGTATAGGGTGATAAACTAACAGACATCTGCCAAGGTGTTAGTCATTA
>NC_143044.1:56062500-56085000 GCF_057628025.1 Oncorhynchus mykiss | reverse complement strand
ACCAGCGCCATATATGCCCTAAACTGTTACTAAACACATCACATTTGCTCAGTGTGCAGTGTGACTGTCCCCACTCACCGCTCTCTCCCAGACAGGCTGTTACACACACCCAGACAGAGGCTTGGTTGGTAGAATAAGTAAATGAATAAATAGGCTGATGTTGAATTTTCCCCTCACTTGCCTCCACTGACACAAATAGGATCTACAGTAATTTATAATGCTGTTAGAGAAACGAAGTGGCTGGGTTCTCTCTCTCTCTCTCGCTCTCTCTATCTCTCTCTTTCCTCTCTTGCTCTCTCTCCTCTCTCCCTTGCTCATTCTATTCTCTGTCTTTAGCTCTCTCTTCTCTCTCTCTCTCTCTCTCTCTCTCCCCCCCCTCTCTCTCTCTCTCTCTCTCCTCTAACACTCTCTCTCTCTCTCTCTCTCTCTCTCTCTCTCTCCTCTACTCTCTCCTCTCCTCTCCTCTCTCTCTCTCTCTCTCTCTCTCTCCCTCTCCCTCTCTCTCTCTCTCCCTCTCTCTCTCTCCTCTACTCTCTCTCTCTCTCTCTCTCCTCTGCTCTCTCTCTATCCCCCCTCTATCTCTCGCCCCCCTCTCGCTCTCTTTAACCAAGGTGTCTGTCACCTTGTGTGCAGGAGGGCCTGTGAGAGCCAGAGAGTGGGACCGGGGGAAGGAAGGCACTGACACCCTGTTTTACTATTCCACACACGGCCCAAAGGCTAAGTGACATCAAGACTCATTATTGTGATCACATGCCACATTTGTAACTGGTTAGTGAGCAAATTGTGATAAAATAGGCTGATGCCCCTTCTGAGCCCATCTCCTTTACACACGCGCTGGACTTCTCCTCTCCTAATGGTGGACTCGGTGTGTGAGTTTTTATCTAAATATCCGTGGACACAATTACCTTATCCACTGATACTCACAGAGGCTGGGTTGTGCAGAGACTGGAGACAACAGAAATAGGTGGATGTTTGTGTATCAACATTTCGGAGGAGCAGAACTAAATAACCAGGAAATGTAACTGTACGACATACAGGTCGTTTTCAGCCCTGTGGTATTATTGCTCCTAATGTGTTTTTTATGGTGATGCAGTGCAGCATTTATCCAAAGGAATGACAGGTGATTCTCAGAGAATCCACAACGACTTGGAACACATTTAGGATATTCAATAGGAACCTACTTACACCTTGAGACCAAAGGAGAAATCAGGCGATGTTCTGACACCATCTTTCACATAGTCTACAGGTTGTCCCAAATGGCCCCATAATTCCCTTTATAGTGCACCACTTTTGGCAGGCCCTGGTCAAAAGTAGTGCTCTAAATAGTGTTTAGTGTTTAGGAAAAACATGATTTCATTTTGGGTTGGTATTTCAATACATGGAATATGCAACTATAGATCTAGGATCCTAACTCACCTGACTCAAGCCAGACACCGTACACACAACAGGCAATTCTTAGCATATGCCGAAATAATGAGGATAAGGGAAGAGAAAGTAGAAAAAAAACAAAAACCCATCTCTCTATGCTTGCTTGCCCGCATAAACCTCCAATTGGCGAAATGAAAATGTGTCTTAAACAAAGAGAGGAGAGACCCCATGGAGTCTGGGGCTACAGTTTCTGTCACATAACTATTCCTTGGAGGCTTCATATGACAAAAGGCAAAAAGTTTCTTTGTCCCCTCTCTTCTTGTCACGTTACACCCCTCCTACCCGTAGTCTACCCCCCCCACCCACCCCCCTCTCCTGTTGTCTGGCTGTCGGTTCTGTCAGCCCGTAGCCTGGCACCTGCTCTCACGTTCCTAATTAGGATCCTTTAATTAATTATATACGGCTGAGCATCTCCTTGTCTCTGGGCTGGTCTCTCTCGCCCCCCTCCCTCTACTGTAGTTCTATCTAGTCTTTATCTGTGCCATTAAATATCTGTATATATGTCCAGGGCACCAAACTGAACAAGTGTACCAAGTGTCATGTTCTTATTTCCATCTCCTTATACCTCCTGCTTGGTTTTTCCCTCCTCTTCTTCAGCTTTAACCTGCTGCTGTATGGACATCTATCTGGGGCTGTATAGACATCTATCTGGGGCTGTATGGACATCTATCTGGGGCTGTATAGACATCTATCTGGGGCTGTATAGACATCTATCTGGGGCTGTATGGACATCTATCTGGGGCTGTATAGACATCTATCTGGGGCTGCATAGACATCTATCTGGGGCTGTATGGACATCTATCTGGGGCTGTATAGACATCTATCTGGGGCTGTATAGACATATATATGGGGCTGTATAGACATCTATCTGGGGCTGTATGGACATCTATCTGGGGCTGTATGGACATCTATCTGGGGCTGTATAGACATCTATCTGGGGCTGTATAGACATCTATCTGGGGCTGTATAGACATCTATCTGGGGCTGTATAGACATCTATCTGGGGCTGTATGGACATCTATCTGGGGCTGTATAGACATCTATCTGGGGCTGTATAGACATCTATCTGGGGCTGTATAGACATCTATCTGGGGCTGTATAGACATCTATCTGGGGCTGTATAGACATCTATCTGGGGCCGTATGAACAGCAGCAACTCAGAGTAGGAGTGCTGATCTAGGATCAGGTCTCCACTCTCCATGTCATCGTATTCATTATGATCTGAAAGGCAAAACTGTTCCAGGTCACCACTCCTACTTTATACATTCGGGTCCAGGTCTTGCTGCCATTAAATATTGTGGTAACGACGTTTGTGGGGTGGTTTGTGTTTTACAGTAGAGAATAGCCTCAACAAAGGGTTTGTTTTTTTACAGTAGTGATTAGCCTCAAGGTGGGTTGTGTTTTACAGTAGTGATTAGCCTCTAGGTGGGTTGTGTTTTACAGTAGTGATTAGCCTCTAGGTGGGTTGTGTTTTACAGTAGTGATTAGCCTCAATGTGGGTTGTGTTTTACAGTAGTGATTAGCCTCTAGGTGGGTTGTGTTTTACAGTAGTGATTAGCCTCAATGTGGGTTGTGTTTTACAGTAGTGATTAGCCTCTAGGTGGGTTGTGTTTTACAGTAGTGATTAGCCTCTAGGTGGGTTGTGTTTTACAGTAGTGATTAGCCTCAATGTGGGTTGTGTTTTACAGTAGTGATTAGCCTCTAGGTGGGTTGTGTTTTACAGTAGTGATTAGCCTCAATGTGGGTTGTGTTTTACAGTAGTGATTAGCCTCTAGGTGGGTTGTGTTTTACAGTAGTGATTAGCCTCAATGTGGGTTGTGTTTTACAGTAGTGATTAGCCTCAAGGTGGGTTGTGTTTTACAGTAGTGATTAGCCTCTAGGTGGGTTGTGTTTTACAGTAGTGATTAGCCTCTAGGTGGGTCGTGTGTTACAGTAGTGATTAGCCTCTAGGTGGGTTGTGTGTTACAGTAGTGATTAGCCTCTAGGTGAGTTGTGTTTTACAGTAGTGATTAGCCTCTAGGTGGGTCGTGTGTTACAGTAGTGATTAGCCTCTAGGTGAGTTGTGTTTTACAGTAGTGATTAGCCTCTAGGTGGGTCGTGTGTTACAGTAGTGATTAGCCTCTAGGTGGGTTGTGTTTTACAGTAGTGATTAGCCTCTAGGTGAGTTGTGTGTTACAGTAGTGATTAGCCTCTAGGTGGGTTGTGTGTTACAGTAGTGATTAGCCTCTAGGTGAGTTGTGTTTTACAGTAGTGATTAGCCTCTAGGTGGGTCGTGTGTTACAGTAGTGATTAGCCTCTAGGTGGGTTGTGTGTTACAGTAGTGATTAGCCTCTAGGTGAGTTGTGTTTTACAGTAGTGATTAGCCTCTAGGTGGGTCGTGTGTTACAGTAGTGATTAGCCTCTAGGTGAGTTGTGTTTTACAGTAGTGATTAGCCTCTAGGTGGGTCGTGTGTTACAGTAGTGATTAGCCTCTAGGTGGGTTGTGTTTTACAGTAGTGATTAGCCTCTAGGTGAGTTGTGTGTTACAGTAGTGATTAGCCTCTAGGTGGGTTGTGTGTTACAGTAGTGATTAGCCTCTAGGATGGCTGTGTGTTACAGTAGTGATTAGCCTCTAGGTGAGTTGTGTGTTACAGTAGTGATTAGCCTCTAGGTGAGTTGTGTGTTACAGTAGTGATTAGCCTCAAGGTGGATCGTGTGTTACAGTAGTGATTAGCCTCTAGGATGGTTGTGTGTTACAGCAGAGATTAGCCTCTAGGATGGTTGTGTGTTACAGTAGTGATTAGCCTCTAGGATGGCTGTGTGTTACAGTAGTGATTAGCCTCTAGGATGGTTGTGTGTTACAGTAGAGATTAGCCTCTAGGATGGTTGTGTGTTACAGTAGTGATTAGCCTCTAGGATGGTTGTGTGTTACAGTAGTGATTAGCCTCTAGGATGGTGGTGTGTTACAGTAGTGATTAGCCTCTAGGATGGCTGTGTGTTACAGTAGTGATTAGCCTCTAGGTGAGTTGTGTGTTACAGTAGTGATTAGCCTCTAGGATGGCTGTGTTTTACAGTAGTGATTAGCCTCTAGGATGGTTGTGTGTTACAGTAGTGATTAGCCTCTAGGATGGTTGTGTGTTACAGTAGTGATTAGCCTCTAGGATGGCTGTGTTTTACAGTAGTGATTAGCCTCTAGGATGGTTGTGTGTTACAGTAGTGATTAGCCTCTAGGTGAGTTGTGTGTTACAGTAGTGATTAGCCTCTAGGTGAGTTGTGTGTTACAGTAGTGATTAGCCTCTAGGATGGTTGTGTGTTACAGTAGTGATTAGCCTCTAGGTGAGTTGTGTGTTACAGTAGTGATTAGCCTCTAGGATGGCTGTGTGTTACAGTAGTGATTAGCCTCTAGGATGGCTGTGTGTTACAGTAGTGATTAGCCTCTAGGATGGTTGTGTGTTACAGTAGTGATTAGCCTCTAGGATGGCTGTGTGTTACAGTAGTGATTAGCCTCTAGGATGGTGGTGTGTTACAGTAGTGATTAGCCTCTAGGATGGCTGTGTGTTACAGTAGTGATTAGCCTCTAGGATGGCTGTGTGTTACAGTAGTGATTAGCCTCTAGGATGGTTGTGTGTTACAGTAGTGATTAGCCTCTAGGATGGCTGTGTGTTACAGTAGTGATTAGCCTCTAGGATGGTGGTGTGTTACAGTAGTGATTAGCCTCTAGGATGGTTGTGTGTTACAGTAGTGATTAGCCTCTAGGTGAGTTGTGTGTTACAGTAGTGATTAGCCTCTAGGATGGCTGTGTGTTACAGTAGTGATTAGCCTCTAGGATGGTGGTGTGTTACAGTAGTGATTAGCCTCTAGGATGGCTGTGTGTTACAGTAGTGATTAGCCTCTAGGATGGTGGTGTGTTACAGTAGTGATTAGCCTCTAGGATGGCTGTGTGTTACAGTAGTGATTAGCCTCTAGGATGGTTGTGTGTTACAGTAGTGATTAGCCTCAAGTTGTTGATCTTGGTAAAGGAATACGTGCCTGTCAACCATCACCATCAGAAACCGCCTCACAACTGCTACTACTCCGCTTACACTAGGATGTGTCCCAAATGGCACCCTATTCCCTATATAGTGCATTACCTTTGACCAAGGCAGATAGGGCTCTGGTTTAAAGTAGTGCACTATATAGGGAATAGGGTGCCATTTGGTACGCAATATGAGACGTGCCTGGTTGAAGAAAAGCTCCAATAAAATATTTATTCACTGATCAGCACACAATAGAGGAAAGATTAAAGTTTTGGCTGACTCTGTCCTGTCCTCTCAGATCAAGGTTTTGTCCAGGCTGACTTGGCTGACTGTCCTGTCCTCTCAGATCAAGGTTTTGTCCAGGCTGACTCTGTCCTGTCCTCTCAGATCAAGGTTTTGTCCAGGCTGACTCTGTCCTGTCCTCTCAGATCAAGGTTTTGTCCAGGCTGACTCTGTCCTGTCCTCTCAGATCAAGGTTTTGTCCTGGCTGACTCTGTCCTGTCTTCTCAGATCAAGGTTTTGTCCTGGCTGACTCTGTCCTGTTCTCTCAGATCAAGGTTTTGTCCTGACTGACTTGGCTGACTCTGTCGTGTCCTCTCAGATCAAGGTTTTGTCCTGGCTGACTTGTGGACTGTCCTGTCCTCTCAGATCAAGGTTTTGTCCTGGCTGACTTGTGGACTGTCCTGTCCTCTCAGATCAAGGTTTTGTCCTGGCTGACTTGTGGACTGTCCTGTCCTCTCAGATCAAGGTTTTGTCCTGGCTGACTTGTGGACTGTCCTGTCCTCTCAGATCAAGGTTTTGTCCTGGCTGACTCGTGGACTGTCCTGTCCTCTCAGATCAAGGTTTTGTCCTGGCTGACTTGTGGACTGTCCTGTCCTCTCAGATCAAGGTTTTGTCCTGGCTGACTTGTGGACTGTCCTGTCCTCTCAGATCAAGGTTTTGTCCTGGCTGACTCTGTCCTGTCCTCTCAGATCAAGGTTTTGTCCTGGCTGACTTGTGGACTGTCCTGTCCTCTCAGATCAAGGTTTTGTCCTGGCTGACTTGTGGACTGTCCTGTCCTCTCAGATCAAGGTTTTGTCCTGGCTGACTCTGTCCTGTCCTCTCAGATCAAGGTTTTGTCCTGGCTGACTTGTGGACTGTCCTGTCCTCTCATAAATGATCCTGCTAACAGTGTTGCAGGAGTCCACCATATGAGCATCACAATGACTGTACTGTAATCTACAGGACAAGATACGTTTCGGAGTATTTAGAATACAACAGAAAATAAAAATAGCATAATAGAACAGAATGGAATAGAACAGAACATAATAGAATAGAATAGAACATAATATAATAGAATAGAACAGAATAGAATAGAATAGAACATAATCAAATATAACCTGATAGAACAGAATAAAACAGAATAGAACAGAATAGAATAGAGTAGAACATAATAGAATGTAATAGAATAGAGTAGAACAGAATAGAACAGAATAGAATAGAACAGAATAGAACAGAAGAGAACAGAACAGAACAGAATAGAATATAATAGAACAGAACAGAATAGAATAGAATTGAACAGAATAGAACATAATAGAACAGAACAGTATAGAATATAACATAATAGAACAGAATAGAATAGAACAGAATAGAACAGAATAGAATAGAACAGAATTGAACAGAACAGAACAGTATAGAATAGAACAGAATAGAACAGAATAGAATAGAACAGAATTGAACAGAACAGAACAGAATAGAACAGAATAGAATAGAACAGAACAGAATAGAATACAACAGAACAGAACAGAACAGAACAGTATAGAATAGAATATATAGTATAGAATAGAGAAACTTTATTTTTCCCAGATGGAACTTCAATAGTTTTGTTGGCTCCTGCCATTCCTTCCACAATTTTATCAGCAAAAGTTTAGATTAATCTGCTAAATTATTATCTAAATTATGATAAATATATATATATGAATATATATGTATATATGTGTATATTTCCGGGGAGTTGCTTTAGACAACACATATGCACATATTAAGCCTATAAGAGAGTATGTTTATGGATAAATTGTCTGTGGATTTTTCACCCTGTACCCCTCAGGGGAACAAGATCCAAATGTTTGTGCAGACAATCCCCCAGCCTTACCGTCATCGGCCCCTCTCTGCATCTCTGCATCCACGCCGTCCAAATTAAATCCACTGTACAACTCAGCTGGAACCTAACCAACCTCGTTCAGATAGCAAACTGTACTGTATTCCCTGTTCCCTTGAAAAATGTCTATATTTCAATAGGTGTGTGGATTTCCTTCTATTAACCTTTGGTGCGGTGTTAAAGGATGTGTTTACGGAGGAACGGGAAATGACAAGAAGTGGAGTTGACAGGCCTGGAGTGAGACAGTTAAATGGCCCCTGGCTGCTCTGGATAATTAATAAATAAAGCACCAGGGGAGTCCTGTCATGGCTTTCTGTATGACAGGGGCTGTCTCCAGTGCGCTAAAGCATTAAATGACCAATTCCTGTCAGGCTAACTTCCACCAAGCTCCCTCGGTACCCCCCTCCTATCTCTCTCCTCTCTCTCTCTCTCTCTCTCTCTCTCTCTCTCTCTCTCTCTCTCTCTCACTCACTCACTCACTCTCTCTCACTCTCTCTCTCTCTCTCACTCTCTCTCTCTCTCTCTCACTCTCTCTCTCTCTCTCTCTCTCTTTCTCACTCCTTTCTCTCTCTACCCTCTGTCTACCCCTCTTCTCTCACTCCTCTCTCTCTACCTCCGTCTCTCTCCCTCCACCAACCCTCTCTCTCCCTCACTCCCCTCTCTCGCTCTCTCTCTACCCCCTCTCACTCCCCTCTCTCTACTCTCACTCCCCTCTCTACTCCCGCATCACTCCCCTCTCTCTTCTCTCTCTCACTCCTCTCTCTCTACCACCTCTCTCTCTCACTCCCCTCTCTCTACCACCTCTCTCTCTCACTCCCCTCTCTCTACCTCCCCTCGCTCACTCCTATCTACCCTCTCTCTATCCCCTCTCTCTCTCACTCCTATCTACCCTCTCTCTCTACCCCTCTCTCTACCTCCTCTCTCTCACTCCTTCTATATACCCCCTCTCTCTATCCCCCTCTTTCTCTACCCCCTCTCTCTACCCCCTCTCTCTCTCACTCCCCTCTCTCTACCCCTCTCTCTCTAACTTCCCTCTCTCTACCTCCTCTCTCTCACTCCTTCTATCTACCCCCTCTCTCTACCCCAGTCTCTCTACCCCCCTCTTTCTCTACCCTCTCTTTCTACCCCAGTCTCTCTACGCCCCTCTCGCTCTACCCCCTCTCTCTCTACGCCCCTCTTTCTATCCCTCTCTCTCTCTAACCCCTATTTCTCACTACTCTCACTCCCCTCTATCTACCCCCTCTCTTTCACTACCCTCTCTCTCTACCCCCCTATCTCTCACTCCTCTCCCTCATTCTTCTCTCTCTCTACCCCCTCTCTTTCTCTACCCTCTCTCTCTACCCCCTATCTCTCACTCCTCTCCCTCACTCTTCTCTCTCTCTACCCCTCTCTTTCTCTACCCTCTCTCTCTACCCCCCTATCTCTCACTCCTCTCCCTCATTCTTCTCTCTCTCTACCCCCTCTCTCCCACCCCCTACTCTCTCTTCCTATGCTCTCCCCATCGCTCTTTCATCCAGAGAGCTACTTTGCTCTCTTTGCACTGAGTTTTTCAGCGACTGATGGCTCTAGTTCATTTCTGCTGAATTAATTGGTCCCTGAATGAATTCTGTTGACAGGGCAATTCATCATGTGTTTGGCCTGACAGTGACTGGGTGTTGGGAGAGGAGAGAGAGCGAGAGCGAGTGGTGGGGGTGGGGGGGGTGGGGGGATGGTAGGAGGAACTAGGGGTTAGGGCTGGTGGAGGCAGAGGAACAGAGGATGGGGCTGGGGGGGGGGGTTCTGCGTTTTCTCTATCTCCTCTTTAACTTTCACTGATCTCCGTTCAGTTTTCAGTGCAGCTTTAACAGGAAGAGGGAAGTCTAGCTGTGTCAAACTGTGAGGAGTTTGAGGTTTTGATGGAGTGAATATTCCTGGGTTCCCTGGGTGGGTTGCAAACAAACAACAAACAAACAGATCCTGCTGATTAACGAAAGCTACTTCTGTCTGTCTGTCTGTCTGTCTGTCTGTCTGTCTGTCTGTCTGTCTCTGTCTGTCTCTGTTTGTCTGTCTGTCTGTCTCTGTTTGTCTGTCTGTCTGTCTGTCTCTGTCTGTCTCTGTCTGTCTGTCTGTCTGTCTGTCTGTCTGTCTGTCTGTCTGTGGAGGCTCTACTGTTGATTGGCCAGTCAGGTAGCTAAACCCTTAGGCCCCAAACTGCACCCTATTCACTATAATACAGTACATTTGACCAGGAACCATAGTAGTGCACAGTCTAGATAATAAGGTGCTATTTGAGACAAAACATAATCCTCTTCATACAGTCTCCCAGCCACAGCACCTTATCCTCTCTATACAGACCCCTGGTCTCCCAGCCACATCACCTTATCCTCTCTATACAGACCCCTGGTCTCTCAGCCACATCACCTTATCTTCTCTATACAGACCCCAGCCACATCACCTTATCCTCTCTATACAGACCCCAGCCACATTACCTTATCCTCTCTATACAGACCCCTGGTCTCCCAGCCACATCACCTTATCCTCTCCACACAGACCCCTGGTCTCCCAGCCAACCCTCAGGTCGTATAGTTCAGTATTTGATGGTTCCTGACACATTCCCTCCACCGAGGCTCTCTGCATTCAGCTTTAATTGAATGGTGTATCACACAGAAGCCATTAGGGTTATCATTTGCTGGTGGGGAGAGCTGGGGGTAAATGAGGTTTGGCTCAGTTTTGCGATTGTGTCCAAAATGGCACCCTATTCCCTATGTATTGGACCACTTTTGACCAGAGTCTTATGGTCCGTTTGGGACACAGCCTGGCTGTGGCGTGGTGGCAGAAACCTGGCGGAGATGCCAACCAGTCAGTCAGTCAGTTGCTTCTTTTGGCTGCAGTGTGGTTGGTACTCACCTAGGATGATAGATCTAATAACAGGTCATTTGTTCCATTTGAAAACGAGCTGTCGTTCTGACATGACGACAGGACCTCTTTCTCTCTCTCTCTCTCTCTCTCTCTCTCTCTCTCTCTCTCCTCTCTTTCTCTCTCTCTCTCTCTCTCTCTCTCTCTCTCTCTCTCCTCTCTCTCTCTCTCTCTCTCTCTCTCTCCTCTCTTTCTCTCTCTCTCTCTCCTCTCTCTCTCTCTCTCTCTCTCTCTCTCTCTCTCTCTCTCTCTCTCTCTCTCTCTCTCTCTCTCTCTCTCTCTCTCTCTCTCTCTCTCTCTCTCTCTCTCCCTCTCTCTCTCTCTGTCTCTCTCTCTCTCCCTCTCTCTCTCTCTGTCTCTCTCTCTCTCTCTCTCTCTCTCTCTCTCTCTCTCTCTCTCTCTCTCTCTCTCTCACACTCCCAGTCAAAAGGAGCATGTATTATGTTCAATCAATCAATGTCCAGTGATGAGCCTCTCTCCTCTCTGAAGTGCTTCCTGGATGGCCTCTCACAGCAAGAGTCAAAACATTACCTCATAATTGCCGATCAGGCATCATAACAAGCAGGGCTTCCCCACCGACACCACTTTACGGGTGTGTCCCAAACGGCCTCCTATTCCCTGTAAAGCTATGGGCCCTGGTCAAAAGAAGTGTTCTATATAGGGACTAGAGAGCCATTTGGGACACATGCCCATGAGTCAAACAGAACAGGCCCCCGACCAACCAACACAGGCAGGACATTGATGGATACTGGAGATTCATATTATATATTGTCATATCCAATTAGACACAGCACATAAACCCGCAGATGTATTGCCCTGTTTCATAATGTCAAACCGCATGGCATTCAGATATCAGATAAAAGACACGATATGAAATGCATTTTAATATTTTCTCTCCTTGTTCTTTCTTCTTCTTTGGCGTGTCGTTGCAAATGATATAACATCCTAAGGGGTTCATTATGGATTTGACACGCCAATAACCAGATTATAATTCAGATGCTGCTGCTGTACATTCCTGTTGGAACTCCAGCCCACTGAAAATAAATGACACAGACTCAGTAGATGAACTAACTAGAGCCAGTACAGTACATACTGACTAACTAGAGCCAGTACAGTACAGTACAGTACATACTGACTAACTAGAGCCAGTACAGTACAGTACAGTACATACTGACTAACTAGAGCCAGTACAGTACAGTACATACTGACTAACTAGAGCCAGTACAGTACAGTACAGTACATACTGACTAACTAGAGCCAGTACAGTACATACTGACTAACTAGAGCCAGTACAGTACAGTATAGTACATACTGACTAACTAGAGCCAGTACAGTACAGTACAGTACATACTGACTAACTAGAGCCAGTACAGTACAGTACAGTGCATACTGACTAACTAGAGCCAGTACAGTACAGTACAGTGCATACTGACTAACTAGAGCCAGTACAGTACAGTGCAGTACATACTGACTAACTAGAGCCAGTACAGTACAGTACAGTGCATACTGACTAACTAGAGCCAGTACAGTACAGTACAGTACATACTGACTAACTAGAGCCAGTACAGTACAGTGCAGTACATACTGACTAACTAGAGCCAGTACAGTACAGTATAGTACCTACTGACTAACTAGAGCCAGTACAGTACAGTACAGTACATACTGACTAACTAGAGCTGGTACAGTACAGTACATACTGACTAACTAGAGCCAGTAGAGTACAGTACAGTACATACTGACTAACTAGAGCTAGTACAGTACAGTACAGGACATAGTGACTAACTAGAGCTAGTACAGTACAGTACAGTACAGGACATAGTGTCTAACTAGAGCAAGTACAGTACAGTACAGTACAGTACAGTACAGTATAGTACATAGTGACTAACTAGAGCTAGTACAGTACAGTATAGTACATAGTGACTAACTAGAGCTAGTACAGTATAGTACAGCACAGTATAGTAAGAAAGTCACTAACTAGAGCTAGTACAGTACAGTATAGTACATGGTGACTAACTAGAGCAGTACAGTATAGTACAGTATAGTACATAGTGATTAACTAGAGCTAGTACAGTATAGTACAGTACAGTATAGTAAGAAAGTCACTAACTAGAGCTAGTACAGTACAGTATAGTACAGGACATAGTGACTAACTAGAGCTAGTACAGTATAGTACAGGACATAGTGACTAACTAGAGCTAGTACAGTACAGTATAGTACAGGACATAGTGAGTAACTAGAGCTAGTACAGTATAGTACAGGACATAGTGACTAACTAGAGCTAGTACAGTATAGTACAGGACATAGTGACTAACTAGAGCTAGTACAGTACAGTACAGGACATAGTGACTAACTAGAGCTAGTACAGTACAGTATAGTACAGTACAGTATAGTACATAGTGACTAACTAGAGCTAGTACAGTACAGTATAGTACAGGACATAGTGACTAACTAGAGCTAGTACAGTACAGTATAGTACATAGTGACTAACTAGAGCAGTACAGTATAGTACAGTATAGACCTGTCACAGACCTGTCATCATAACTGGAGCAGTACAGTGCAGTTTAGTACAATACAGTACAGTATAGTACATATAGACTAACTAGAGCAGTACAGTGCAGTATAGTACAATACAGTACAGTATAGTACATATAGACTAACTAGAGCAGTACAGTGCAGTATAGTACAATACAGTATAGTACAGGACATAGTGACTAACTAAAGCTAGTACAGTACAGTATAGTACAGTACAGTACATACTGACTAACTAGAGCAGTATAGTACAGTACAGTACATACTGACTAACTAGAGCAGTACAGTACAGTACATGACATACTGACTAACTAGAGCAGTACAGTACAGTACAGTACATACTGACTAACTAGAGCAGTACAGTATAGTACAGTACAGTATAGTATAGTACATACTGACTAACTAGAGCAGTACAGTATAGTACAGTACAGTATAGTATAGTACATACTGACTAACTAGAGCAGTACAGTACAGTATAGTACAGTACAGTATAGTATAGTACATACTGACTAACTAGAGCAGTACAGTACAGTACAGTACAGTATAGTATAGTATAGTATAGTACATACTGACTAATTAGAGCTAGTACAGTACATACTGACTAACTAGAGCAGGACAGTACAGTACAGTACAGTACAGTGTAGTACATACTGACTAACTAGAGCAGTACTGTACAGTATAGTACAGTATAGTATAGTACATATAGACTAACTAGAGCAGTACAGTGCAGTATAGTACAATACAGTACAGTATAGTACATATAGACTAACTAGAGCAGTACAGTACAGTACAGTACAGTACAGTACAGTGTAGTACATACTGACTAACTAGAGCTAGTACAGCACAGTACATTATAGTACATACTGACTAACTAGAGAAGTACAGTACAGTACATACTGACTAACTAGAGCAGTACAGTACAGTATAGTATAGTACAGTATAGTACATACTGACTAACTAGAGCAGTACAGTACAGTATAGTACATACTGACTAACTAGAGCAGTACAGTACAGTATAGTACATACTGACTAACTAGAGCAGTACAGTACAGTATAGTACATACTGACTAACTAGAGCCAGTACAGTACAGTATAGTACATACTGACTAACTAGAGCAGTACAGTACAGTATAGTACATACTGACTAACTAGAGCAGTACTGTACAGTATAGTACATACTGACTAACTAGAGCCAGTACAGTACAGTATAGTACATACTGACTAACTAGAGCAGTACTGTACAGTATAGTACATACTGACTAACTAGAGCCAGTACAGTACAGTATAGTACATACTGACTAACTAGAGCAGTACAGTACAGTATAGTACATACTGACTAACTAGAGCAGTACTGTACAGTATAGACCTGTCACAGACCTGTCATTCATATTGCTCTGATCTTGTGTCTGTGTTGTCACATAGATGACCTCTCATTCATATGGCTCTGACCCTGTGTCTGTGTTGTCACATAGATGACCTGTCATTCATATGGCTCTGACCCTGTGTCTGTGTTGTCACATAGATGACCTGTCATTCATATGGCTCTGATCCTGTGTCTGTGTTGTCACATAGATGCAGGCAGAATGTGTCTCTGATCCTGTGTCTGTGTTGTCACATAGATGCAGGCAGAATGTGTCTCTGATCCTGTGTCTGTGTTGTCACATAGATGCAGGCAGAATGTGTCTCTGATCGCCATATATTGGCACGTTTTGAGGAAAAATCTATTGAATTAGCAAACTGGACCAACGGTGACGAGGAGATCTCTTAAGTACGCTTCCAACTTTTCCACTGTCTGTTCTGCTGACTCAGTAGAAATCAGAATTACATTGTGTGTAAGTCCAAAATGGCCCCCTATTCCCTATATAGTGCTGTACTTTTGACCAGACTCCAAAGCCCTACATAGAGAATAGGTTGTCATTTTGGACACTACCCTAGTGATTTTGTAAAGTGAGCTAAAAAGGAAGAATGGATAATTAGATTTTTGTACAAATGAATTAAACATCGTAGCTAGCTGCCAATCGGCCCATTACGAATACAGGAACGGTAAATCATCATTTCAACACGTTGCGTTATGTTATTACTACTGAATTATACTGCGGGTCCTATTCACTACCTTTGACCTGGGCCATTAGAGATCTGGTCAAAAGTAGGGCACTATGTAGGGAATAGGGTGCCATTTAGGACTCAGCCTATGTTTGCTTGTTTAGAATTAGATTATTTGTCAAATCTTTAGTATTTTTATTTATTACATTTTTTTATGTAACTTTTATTTAACGAGGCAAGTCAGTTTAAGAACAAATTCTTATTTTAAAATGACGGCCTACCAGAAGGCAAAAGACATCCTACGAGGACGGGGTCCTGAGATTAAAAAATAAATAAAATAAATAAAATAAAAAACATATAAATATAGGACAAAACACACAACACGACAAGACAGACGACACAACACTACATAAAGAGAGACAACACAACACTACATAAAGAGAGACAACACAACACTACATAAAGAGAGACAACACAACACTACATAAAGAGAGACAACACAACACTACATAAAGAGAGACAACACAACACCACAAGAGAGACAACACAACACTACATAAAGAGAGACAACACAACACCACAAGAGAGACAACAACACACTACATAAAGAGAGACAACACAACACTACATAAAGAGAGACAACACAACACTACATAAAGAGAGACAACACAACACTACATAAAGAGAGACAACACAACACTACATAAAGAGAGACAACACAACACCACAAGAGAGACAACAACACACTACATAAAGAGAGACAACACAACACTACAAGAGAGACGACACAACACTACATAAAGAGAGACAACACAACACCACAAGAGAGACAACACAACACTACATAAAGAGAGACAACACAACACTACATAAAGAGAGACAACACAACACTACATAAAGAGAGACAACACAACACTACATAAAGAGAGACAACACTACATAAAGAGAGACAACACAACACTACATAAAGAGAGACAACACAACACCACAAGAGAGACAACACAACACTACATAAAGAGAGACAACACAACACTACATAAAGAGAGACAACACATCACGACAAGAGAGACAACACTACATAAAGAGAGACAACACAACACTACATAAAGAGAGACAACACATCACGACAAGAGAGACAACACTACATAAAGAGAGACAACACAACACTGCATAAAGAGAGACAACACATCACCACAAGAGAGACAACACAACACTACATAAAGAGAGACAACACAACACTGCATAAAGAGAGACAACACATCACCACAAGAGAGACAACACAACACTACATAAAGAGAGACAACACAACACTGCATAAAGAGAGACAACACAACACTACATAAAGAGAGACAACACAACACTACATAAAGAGAGACAACACAACACTACATAAAGAGAGACAACACAACACTACATAAAGAGAGACAACACAACACTACATAAAGAGAGACAACACAACACTACATAAAGAGAGACAACACAACACTACATAAAGAGAGACAACACAACACTACATAAAGAGAGACAACACAACACTACATAAAGAGAGACAACACAACACTACATAAAGAGAGACAACACAACACCACAAGAGAGACGACACAACACTACATAAAGAGAGACAACACAACACTACATAAAGAGAGACAACACAACACTACATAAAGAGAGACAACACAACACCACAAGAGAGACGACACAACACTACATAAAGAGAGACAACACAACACTACATAAAGAGAGACAACACAACACTACATAAAGAGAGACAACACAACACTACATAAAGAGAGACAACACAACACTACATAAAGAGAGACAACACAACACTACATAAAGAGAGACAACACAACACTACATAAAGAGAGACAACACAACACTACATAAAGAGAGACAACACAACACGACAAGAGAGACAACACAACACTACATAAAGAGAGACAACACAACACTACATAAAGAGAGACAACACAACACTACATAAAGAGAGACAACACAACACTACATAAATAGAGACAACACAACACTACATAAAGAGAGACAACACAACACGACAAGAGAGACAACACAACACTACATAAAGAGAGACAACACAACACTACATAAAGAGAGACAACACAACACTACATAAAGAGAGACAACACAACACTACATAAAGAGAGACAACACAACACGACAAGAGAGACAACACAACACTACATAAAGAGAGACAACACAACACTACATAAAGAGAGACAACACAACACTACATAAAGAGAGACAACACAACACTACATAAAGAGAGACAACACAACACTACATAAAGAGAGACAACACAACACTACATAAAGAGAGACAACACAACACTACATAAAGAGAGACAACACAACACCACAAGAGAGACGACACAACACTACATAAAGAGAGACAACACAACACTACATAAAGAGAGACAACACAACACTACATAAAGAGAGACAACACAACACTACATAAAGAGAGACAACACAACACTACATAAAGAGAGACAACACAACACTACATAAAGAGAGACAACACAACACGACAAGAGAGACAACACAACACTACATAAAGAGAGACAACACAACACTACATAAAGAGAGACAACACAACACTACATAAAGAGAGACAACACAACACTACATAAATAGAGACAACACAACACTACATAAAGAGAGACAACACAACACTACATAAAGAGAGACAACACAACACTACATAAAGAGAGACAACACAACACTACATAAAGAGAGACAACACAACACTACATAAAGAGAGACAACACAACACTACATAAAGAGAGACAACACAACACTACATAAATAGAGACAACACAACACTACATAAAGAGAGACAACACAACACGACAAGAGAGACAACACAACACTACATAAAGAGAGACAACACAACACTACATAAAGAGAGACAACACAACACTACATAAAGAGAGACAACACAACACTACATAAAGAGAGACAACACAACACGACAAGAGAGACAACACAACACTACATAAAGAGAGACAACACAACACTACATAAAGAGAGACAACACAACACTACATAAAGAGAGACAACACAACACTACATAAAGAGAGACAACACAACACTACATAAAGAGAGACAACACAACACTACATAAAGAGAGACAACACTACATAAAGAGAGACAACACAACACTACATAAAGAGAGACAACACAACACTACATAAAGAGAGACAACACAACACGACAAGAGAGACAACACTACATAAAGAGAGACAACACAACACTACATAAAGAGAGACAACACAACACTACATAAAGAGAGACAACACAACACTACATAAATAGAGGCAACACAACACTACATAAAGAGAGACAACACAACACTACATAAAGAGAGACAACACAACACTACATAAAGAGAGACAACACAACACTACATAAAGAGAGACAACACAACACTACATAAAGAGACAACACAACACTACATAAAGAGAGACAACGCAACACGACAAGAGAGACAACACAACACTACATAAAGAGAGACCTAAGACAACAACATAGCAAGGCAGCAACACATGACAACACAGCATGGTAGCAACACGACATGACAACAACATGGTAGCAACACAACATGGTAGCAACACAACATGGTAGCAACACAACATGACAACAACATGGTAGCAACACAACATGGTAGCAACACAACATGGTAGCAACACAACATGACAACAACATGGTAGCAACACAACATGGTAGCAACACAACATGACAACAACATGGTAGCAACACAACATGGTAGCAACACAACATGGTAGCAACACAACATGGTAGCACTACAACATGGTAGCAACACAACATGGTAGCAGCACAAAACATGGTAGCAGCACAACATGGTAGCAATACGACATGACAACAACATGGTAGCAACACAACATGGTAGCAACACGACATGACAACAACATGGTAGCAACACAACATGGTAGAAAGACAACATGGTAGCAGCACAACATGGTAGCACTACAACATGGTAGCAACACAACATGGTAGCAACACGACATGACAACAACATGGTAGCAGCACAACATGGTAGCAAGACAACATGGTAGCAGCACAACATGGTAGCAACACAACATGGTAGCAACACAACATGGTAGCAGCACAAAACATGGTAGCAGCACAACATGGTAGCAATACGACATGACAACAACATGGTAGCAACACAACATGGTAGCAACACGACATGACAACAACATGGTAGCAACACAACATGGTAGCAAGACAACATGGTAGCAGCACAACATGGTAGCAACACAAAACATGGTACAAACGTTATTGGTATTTGAAACATGTAATACTGTTTTGTTTTTACTGGAGCAAAGGTCAACCCACATAGAAACACGTATTTACATACCGTGTAAGCAAATAATTTTATCACAAAACAAATGCTTCTTTTTTGTAATTTGTTTGAACTATACATTTAACTATTGTCATTATCAGTAAAAATGGTGGGATAGTAAAAGATACAGATACATAGACAGTCTCTGCCTCATTAGATCTTCCCCTGTATCTTCTCTGGTGGTTCCTCAGTCTTATTGTTCTGAGGAGCAGAGACAGTGACAGGTGCTTTTCTGTAATGCCATGCTGATGAGAACCAATCAGATCGCCCCATCTCTGTTCTGTTTTTTTTTTTCTTTCTTCTTCTATGGGATGTTGTTGTCATCTGGCAAGCTGAAGGAAGTAAAAAATTAGGTTTGATTGACAGCTGCATCCAGGTTCACACTTTATTGGTTTCTGCAGTGAAACAAAGCAAGAGCCAGATATGCCAATTTAGACAGGGGAGTGACAAAAATAGTTTCCATCTAAATGGAATAATTTTACTACTGGGAATTCTCAGTTGGGGGAAAGGAAGGAGTCAAGTGATTTTTTTTTTCTTCTCCCCTCTCCTTTAACAAGAAGCTGTGAATGACAAACATCTAGGACAGTTAGAGGCTGACAGAACATCAGATTTGGATGCTTCACAGAGACCCACGAGAGAAACAACCGCTAGGCTGAGAGGCAGAGGGAGAGAGAGAGAGAGAGAAAAAGAGAGAAATTGAATTACAATGGAAAAAGGAAAAGTGGCTCCTTTAGGACTGTGTCTGAGTGAGGGAATCGAGAGTGAGGGAGAAGAGTGAGAGAGACGAGTGAGGGAGAGAGAGTGAGGGATAAGAGTGAGGGAGAGAGAGAAAAACTGAATTACAATGGAAAAAGGAAAAGTGTCTCCTTTAGGACTGTCTCTGAGTGAGGGAGCGAGAGTGAGGGAGAAGAGTGAGGGAGAGAGAGTGAGGGAGAAGAGTGAGGGAGAAGAGTGAGGGAGAGAGAGAAAAACTGAATTACAATGGAAAAAGGAAAAGTGTCTCCTTTAGGACTGTCTCTGAGTGAGGGAGAAGAGTGAGGGAGAAGAGTGAGGGAGCGAGAGTGAGGGAGAGGAGGGAGAAGAGTGAGGGAGCGAGAGTGAGGGAGAAGAGTGAGGGAAATCTGACTTTGCATTTGAAAACAGACTTGCTAAAGTGCAAGAATTTAGTATTTTGTCGTATCCCTCTGTCAACCCTGTGTCACTTCTAGGAAGATGTTAATTAACACTCTTAACCCCAACATTTCTCCATCATTGTAAGGCTTTGCTTTGATAGTAATGTCTGAAGATTATACTTTATTTAATGTGATTTGTGATTTATTTACGTCTGTCCCTGATTTTAAAGTCTATCCTGTAACGTGAACCGAACTCTCATTTTAATATGGCGAAACTATACATTTTTTAAATATGTTTTTTTTTTTAAAGAAACATTAAACTTCTATTAGTCAAACCATAGTGTAAAAGTAGGTGAGCTATTCCCACTCTTTAAAAAAAAGAAATGGGTCGAGCACAAAACATCAACCCTGTTACTCGTAGACAGACAGGCTAGAAATGTCTGAACAAACAAACAACAATTGCTTACAATTACCACTCCATGTTGCACACAGCAAGTATCCAATCCCCCTGTCACAAGGGGAATTATGGCTGATTTAAGATGAAATATGGTAAGTACTTCAGTAGGTAAGAAGTGTGTCATCATGGAGTCACTACAGGAGGTATTACTGTATGTGATAAGAAGTGTGTGATCATGGAGTCACTACAGGAGGTATTACTGTATGTGGTAAGAAGTGTGTCATCATGGAGTCACTACAGGAGGTATTACTGTAAGTGATAAGAAGTGTGTGATCATGGAGTCACTACAGGAGGTATGATAAGAAGTGTGTGATCATGGAGTCACTACAGGAGGTATGATAAGAAGTGTGTCATCATGGAGTCACTACAGGAGATATGATAAGAAGTGTACCAGTATAACTGTATGTGATAAGAAGTGTACCAGTATAACTGTATGTGATAAGAAGTGTACCAGTATAACTGTATGTGATAAGAAGTGTGTCATCATGGAGTCACTACAGGAGGTGTGATAAGAATTGTATCAGTATAACTGTATGTGATAAGAAGTGTCATCATGGAAGAAAGAATTTATTCAATTCCAATGCTAAATTATTTAAAATGTAGGTTGACACAAATCCACCATTCAGCAGTTTTCTCTTGTCCACAAGGGCTGAGGAGGGACTGTTGACAACATCGGTTGAGAAGGGACTTGGGTAGATGGCGAAGCTAATATCAGAGAAGCTAAAATCATAGTACCATGGTGTATTCTCTCTGAGAAGCTAATATCATGTTACCATGGTGTATTCTCTCAGAGAAGCTAATATCATGCTACCATGGTGTATTCTCTCTGAGAAGCTAATATCATGTTACCATGGTGTATTCTCTCTGAGAAGCTAATGTCATGCTACCATGGTGTATTCTCTCTGAGAAGCTAATATCAAGTTACCATGGTGTATTCTCTCTGAGAAGCTAATTCTCTCTGAGAAGCTAATATCATGCTACCATGGTGTATTCTCTCTGAGAAGCTAATATCATGCTACCATGGTGTATTCTCTCTGAGAAGCTAATATCATGCTACCATGGTGTATTCTCTCTGAGAAGCTAATATCATGTTACCATGGTGTATTCTCTCTGAGAAGCTAATATCATGCTACCATGGTGTATTCTCTCTGAGAAGCTAATATCATGCTACCATGGTGTATTCTCTCTGAGAAGCTAATATCATGCTACCATGGTGTATTCTCTCTGAGAAGCTAATATCATGCTACCATGGTGTATTCTCTCTGAGACGCTAATATCATGTTACCATGGTGTATTCTCTCTGAGAAGCTAATGTCATGCTACCATGGTGTATTCTCTCTGAGAAGCTAATATCATGCTACCATGGTGTATTCTCTCTGAGAAGCTAATATCATGCTACCATGGTGTATTCTCTCTGAGAAGCTAATATCATGTTACCATGGTGTATTCTCTCTGAGAAGCTAATATCATGCTACCATGGTGTATTCTCTCTGAGAAGCTAATATCATGCTACCATGGTGT
>NC_143044.1:56030000-56057500 GCF_057628025.1 Oncorhynchus mykiss | reverse complement strand
GTGTGTGTGTGTGTGTGTGTGTGTGTGTGTTTGTGTGTGTGTGTGTGTGTGTCCATGACAGGAAAGTAGTACCGTGCTCTACCATGACTTAGAAGAGTTTAGACACTTTATTATTGAACCAGTGAGACTCCAGTGGACGAGAGGGCATAATACGGATGATCAGAGATGTACATATTATTTGACTGTATTTACAGAGTGAAAGTCAAGTGTTTTCACATTATACACAAATTATTCTACAAATAAATCAACAGTTTTGTAAATAACATAACATTAAATAAATTCAATCACCTTCCTATGGGTTTTTACAGCTAAATATGCATAATAATGACGACCGTTCTCTGCTCTGCATAGAATTGATACATGTACTTTCAGTAACGGACAATTTGCGTGTGTTTTCTCCCTATAATACTGCTCTCACAATGCAGACGTATGCAGGCTGTAAATAGACGAAACAAGAACAAGAACTAAAGTCTTTGGCAAATGTGGTAAAAAAATACATTCACTTGAAAGTTAAACGATGTAAGGTAATGTTTAATCACGTTTTTTTTCCCCCATTCTTCCAGCCAGGTCGGTGTTACCGGTGTGCTTTTCAAGACAAACCAACTGGATAAGTCACATGACGTCTTATACGACAAAACGAAAAACAAACAAATATAGGAAGTTGAAACCTTGACTAAAAAAAAAAACAACAACAACCTGCATGTGATTAAAGGCATTTAACTGAAATCTTTGCCTTTTGCTTTTTAGTTGAAACTTATGTTTCATTATGTGACGAAGGCCACATCAGAATGAAATGACTATACTAACGATACTATTTCTGCGTATCAAATGGAACCCTATTCCCTACGTAGTGCACTACTTCTGGTCAAAAGTAGTGCACTATCAAGGGAATCGGGTGCCATGCAGGATGCAAGTAATACCCATTAAACTTGACTATTAATGATTGAATTAGTTAGTCAAATAAAAATAGTTTCATTTAATTTTTAATTAAATTTAAATTGAGCAAATGTTATGCTAATATCTTAATGCCAAAGACTTAGGTTCAAACTTAAAACGTTAGCTAGCTAACGTGTATGTGTGGATAGTAAGCGTACTACGTAAGGTAGAGAGAGACAAACTGGGGGAATTGCAGTGGTGTTACCAAAGCGACCTCCGGACATAATGCTACCGGGAAGTCAAGGAAACGGTCAACAGAAAGCAGCGACGTCTGAAGTGCCTCTCCGGACCGAAAAAGGTCACGATGAAGTCGTGATGATGTCGCGATGATGTCATGGTTCTACGTTTCTTCTTCCTTTCTTCAACGTAATAATATATTGTAAAACAAGACAAATAGGCATCCAGGTCAAACGCCTGCATAATAGCGCTCCCAGTGTGTCAAACCTCCAGGTTCAAACGCCTGCATAATAGCGCTCCCAGTGTGTCAAACCTCCAGGTCAAACGCCTGCATAATAGCGCTCCCAGTGTGTCAAGCCTCCAGGTCAAACGCCTGCATAATAGCGCTCCCAGTGTGTCAAACCTCCAGGTTCAAACGCCTGCATAATAGCGCTCCCAGTGTGTCAAACCTCCAGGTCAAAGCCTGCATAATAGCGCTCCCAGTGTGTCAAACCTCCAGGTTCAAACGCCTGCATAATAGCGCTCCCAGTGTGTCAAGCCTCCAGGTCAAACGCCTGCATAATAGCGCTCCCAGTGTGTCAAGCCTCCAGGTCAAAGCCTGCATAATAGCGCTCCCAGTGTGTCAAACCTCCAGGTCAAACGCCTGCATAATAGCGCTCCCAGTGTGTCAAACCTCCAGGTTCAAACACCTGCATAATAGCGCTCCCAGTGTGTCAAACCTCCAGGTTCAAACACCTGCATAAAAGCGCTCCCAGTGTGTCAAACCTCCAGGTTCAAACGCCTGCATAATAGCGCTCCCAGTGTGTCAAACCTCCAGGTTCAAACGCCTGCATAATAGCGCTCCCAGTGTGTCAAAACTGAAAAAATAGTGCAAAATTAAAAACAAATACAAAATAGATTCTGCCTGATTATTTCTAGTATCCTGACAAATAAAAATGACAACAACAAAAAGTCAAGCATATTATTTGCAATTCATTAAGATGTCAATAACAATTATAAAAACAAAATAAAAAAATCTTTAAGAATATATTTACTAGGGTTTTTTTTATTATTTTTTAAAACTTGTAAATTAGAAGACCACGGTATGTCACAATGTCCTTCTCATTTATCAATTCAGCGTTTTCTCGTTTTCTTTTCATTTTCCCTCCGTCTGATTGTGTATCACAGAGAACACCGCCTTATAATCTGCTCCTGGCATCATCATCATCAAAAAAAAAAAAGCAACTGATTCATTTCATCATGCTTGAACGTTTGGTTGGTTACAAAAATGACTGTACGTTTGTTTGTAATAGAGGGGTGGAACCAGGCTGCGGCAGCCTTAGTCGCATCGACGCCAACGTCTTTAGCTTTTGATCTCATTGCACTGCCCGTAGAGTAGAAGGTTCAGACCGATGCAGAAGGAAGGGGAACAACAGCCTGCTACTATACTGTACTGGACACTCAGCTCAGGACGGGTTCCTCCGTCAGCCGACAGATCAGTCAAGTAAATGTCACGTTTTGATCCACGAAGGAGGAAAAAACAAACGGAGGACCATTACAAAAAAGGAAAAGATACAAATTCCTCCTTTTCATTTTCAAAACTTGTAGTTTTTTTTGTTTATTTATTTATTTTTGTTTTACCTCAGTAACCTCAGTAGTATCACGTGTATATATAGTCTTTCAACGTCTCTAGTGGTAATGTACAGTCACGCAGATCAGAACGAAGAATTTTACATTTTTCACTACTTTGAAGGTCTCCAAATTCATGGTTGATGGGAAGTTGTCTGCATGGTATCCCGAACGATCAGGTATTTTTCTGTTGTGTGTAGTAGTGTGGTATCCAGGAGGACCGTTCTTCTGTTGTATGTAGTAGTGTGGTATCCAGGAGGACCCTTCTTCTTCTGTTGTGTGTAGTAGTGTGGTATCCAGGAGGACCCTTCTTCTGTTGTATGTAGTAGTGTGGTATCCAGCAGGACCGTTCTTCTTCTGTTGTGTGTAGTAGTGTGGTATCCAGGAGGACCGTTCTTCTTCTGTTGTGTGTAGTAGTGTGGTATCCAGCAGGACCGTTCTTCTTCTGTTGTGTGTAGTAGTGTGGTATGCAGCAGGACCGTTCTTCTTCTGTTGTGTGTAGTAGTGTGGTATCCAGGAGGACCCTTCTTCTTCTGTTGTGTGTAGTAGTGTGGTATCCAGGAGGACCGTTCTTCTTCTGTTGTGTGTAGTAGTGTGATATACAGGAAATGGAGCTGCCTGTTAGCTGTCTTAACGGTATCACCTCATGCCCTCTGTTCACACCGGGGCAACATGGACGCTGCCGAAGCCATGGTTGTAGTCATGGTGTAGGTGGTGGTGGTGGTGGTTGATTTGGTTTCCATGGTAACTAGTGGCGGTCATATGCCGTGGCAGCAGTAGGTGGTCCGGAACCTCTGGATGTGGCACTATAATAATAAGGGGAACCTGGAAGGTTAACAGAAGAAATGGACCGTTGGAAACGACATCCACCATAACCCACAAAACACTGTAATTATGTCTCCTGTTGTCTTCTCAATAACTCCTATTCTAACGGTTGTATCCGCTAGCTGTTGTAAATTCATTATAACGGCCAAGTCTAATACAATAAAACAATGTTGCAATGCATTTAAAAAATAAATAATTTAAGGAATATGTTAAAAAATATATATAATAACACTGTAGTGGTTGTGATAGGCTGTAAGACTCCAGTCAGTCATACTCACTTAGTAATGCTGGGTTGCTGAACCGCCATGCCTCGTTGTAGGTCGTGTACTGTGGATGACTGTAAGGGTTTCCTGTAAACTCACTCCCTGTAAAACAAACAAAACAATTAGCATTTCTAAAGTCCCATTCCATTATCTGGTGAAACTCTTTCACTTGCTAGCCATTTCCCGTCATACAGTGCCTTGCGAAAGTATTCGGCCCCCTTGAACTTTGCGACCTTATGCCACATTTCAGGCTTCAAACATAAAGATATAAAACTGTATTTTTTTGTGAAGAATCAACAACAAGTGAGACACAATCATGAAGTGGAACGACATTTATTGGATATTTCAAACTTTTTTAACAAATCAAAAACTGAAAAATTGGGCGTGCAAAATTATTCAGCCCCCTTAAGTTAATACTTTGTAGCGCCACCTTTTGCTGCGATTACAGCTGTAAGTCGCTTGGGGTATGTCTCTATCAGTTTTGCACATCGAGAGACTGACATTTTTTCCCATTCCTCCTTGCAAAACAGCTCGAGCTCAGTGAGGTTGGATGGAGAGCATTTGTGAACAGCAGTTTTCAGTTCTTTCCACAGATTCTCGATTGGATTCAGGTCTGAACTTTGACTTGGCCATTCTAACACCTGGATATGTTTATTTTTGAACCATTCCATTGTAGATTTTGCTTTATGTTTTGGATCATTGTCTTGTTGGAAGACAAATCTCCGTCCCAGTCTCAGGTCTTTTGCAGACTCCATCAGGTTTTCTTCCAGAATGGTCCTGTATTTGGCTCCTTCAATCTTCCCATCAATTTTAACCATCTTCCCTGTCCCTGCTGAAGAAAAGCAGGCCCAAACCATGATGCTGCCACCACCATGTTTGACAGTGGGGATGGTGTGTTCAGGGTGATGAGCTGTGTTGCTTTTACGCCAAACATAACGTTTTGCATTGTTGCCAAAAAGTTCAATTTTGGTTGCATCTGACCAGAGCACCTTCTTCCACATGTTTGGTGTGTCTCCCAGGTGGCTTGTGGCAAACTTTAAACAACACTTTTTATGGATATCTTTAAGAAATGGCTTTCTTCTTGCCACTCTTCCATAAAGGCCAGATTTGTGCAATATACGACTGATTGTTGTCCTATGGACAGAGTCTCCCACCTCAGCTGTAGATCTCTGCAGTTCATCCAGAGTGATCATGGGCCTCTTGGCTGCATCTCTGATCAGTCTTCTCCTTATATGAGCTGAAAGTTTAGAGGGACGGCCAGGTCTTGGTAGATTTGCAGTGGTCTGATACTCCTTCCATTTCAATATTATCGCTTGCACAGTGCTCCTTGGGATGTTTAAAGCTTGGGAAATCTTTTTGTATCCAAATCCGGCTTTAAACTTCTTCACAACAGTATCTCGGACCTGCCTGGTGTGTTCCTTGTTCTTAATGATGCTCTCTGCGCTTTTGACGGACCTCTGAGACTATCACAGTGCAGGTGCATTTATACGGAGACTTGATTACACACAGGTGGATTGTATTTATCATCATTAGTCATTTAGGTCAACATTGGATCATTCAGAGATCCTCACTGAACTTCTGGAGAGAGTTTGCTGCACTGAAAGTAAAGGGGCTGAATAATTTTGCACGCCCAATTTTTCAGTTTTTGATTTGTTAAAAAAGTTTGAAATATCCAATAAATGTCGTTCCACTTCATGATTGTGTCCCACTTGTTGTTGATTCTTCACAAAAAATACAGTTTTATATCTTTATGTTTGAAGCCTGAAATGTGGCAAAAGGTCGCAAAGTTCAAGGGGGCCGAATACTTTCGCAAGGCACTGTATATAACATATGGGGGTAAGTTAATAGTCATTTATGTGAGACTAGTCAACCAAGTTATTTAGTTCTTATTATTTCTCTCCATTTCATTTTAATGATGCAAGACTGAAAGATCTGATGAAAAATCTGACAGTTGTGGTCTTCCACACCCACTGTCATAGTATTACTGTCCTGTCACTCTTAACACCCACTGTCATAGTATCTACTGTCCTGTACATCATAACACCTGCTGTCATAGTATCTACTGTCCTGTACATCATAACACCTGCTGTCATAGTATCTACTGTCCTGTACCTCATAACACCTGCTGTCATAGTATCTACTGTCCTGTACCTCACCTGCTGTCATAGTATCTACTGTCCTGTACCTCATAACACCTGCTGTCATAGTATCTACTGTCCTGTACCTCATAACACCTGCTGTCATAGTATCTACTGTCCCGTACCTCACCTGCTGTCATAGTATCTACTGTCCTGTACCTCTTAACACCTGCTGTCATAGTATCTACTGTCCTGTACCTCATAACACCTGCTCTCATAGTATCTACTGTCCTGTACCTCTTAACACCTGCTGTCATAGTATCTACTGTCCTGTACCTCATAACACCTGCTGTCATAGTATCTACTGTCCTGTACCTCACCTGCTGTCATAGTATCTACTGTCCTGTACCTCACCTGCTGTCATAGTATCTACTGTCCTGTACCTCACCTGCTGTCATAGTATCTACTGTCCTGTACCTCTTAACACCTGCTGTCATAGTATCTACTGTCCTGTACCTCATAACACCTGCTGTCATAGTATCTACTGTCCTGTACCTCATAACACCTGCTGTCATAGTATCTACTGTCCTGTACCTCTTAACACCTGCTGTCATAGTATCTACTGTCCTGTACCTCATAACACCTGCTGTCATAGTATCTACTGTCCTGTACCTCTTAACACCTGCTGTCATAGTATCTACTGTCCTGTACCTCACCTGCTGTCATAGTATCTACTGTTCTGTACCTCACCTGCTGTCATAGTATCTACTGTCCTGTATCTCATAACACCTGCTGTCATAGTATCTACTGTCCTGTACCTCTTAACACCTGCTGTCATAGTATCTACTGTCCTGTACATCATAACACCTGCTGTCATAGTATCTACTGTCCTGTACCTCACCTGCTGTCATAGTATCTACTGTCCTGTACCTCTTAACACCTGCTGTCATAGTATCTACTGTCCTGTACCTCATAACACCTGCTGTCATAGTATCTACTGTCCTGTACCTCTTAACACCTGCTGTCATAGTATCTACTGTCCTGTACCTCACCTGCTGTCATAGTATCTACTGTCCTGTACCTCTTAACACCTGCTGTCATAGTATCTACTGTCCTGTATCTCATAACACCTGCTGTCATAGTATCTACTGTCCTGTACCTCTTAACACCTGCTGTCATAGTATCTACTGTCCTGTACATCATAACACCTGCTGTCATAGTATCTACTGTCCTGTACCTCACCTGCTGTCATAGTATCTACTGTCCTGTACCTCTTAACACCTGCTGTCATAGTATCTACTGTCCTGTACCTCACCTGCTGTCATAGTATCTACTGTCCTGTACCTCTTAACACCTGCTGTCATAGTATCTACTGTCCTGTACCTCTTAACACCTGCTGTCATAGTATCTACTGTCCTGTACCTCTTAACACCTGCTGTCATAGTATCTACTGTCCTGTACCTCACCTGCTGTCATAGTATCTACTGTCCTGTACCTCTTAACACCTGCTGTCATAGTATCTACTGTCCTGTACCTCACCTGCTGTCATAGTATCTACTGTCCTGTACCTCATAACACCTGCTGTCATAGTATCTACTGTCCTGTACCTCACCTGCTGTCATAGTATCTACTGTCCTGTACCTCACCTGCTGTCATAGTATCTACTGTCCTGTACCGCATAACACCCACTGTCATAGTATCTACTGTCCTGTACCTCTTAACACCTGCTGTCATAGTATCTACTGTCCTGTACCTCACCTGCTGTCATAGTATCTACTGTCCTGTACCTCACCTGCTGTCATAGTATCTACTGTCCTGTACCTCATAACACCCACTGTCATAGTATCTACTGTCCTGTACCTCTTAACACCTGCTGTCATAGTATCTACTGTCCCGTACCTCTTAACACCTGCTGTCATAGTATCTACTGTCCCGTACCTCACCTGCTGTCATAGTATCTACTGTCCTGTACCTATTAACACCTGCTGTCATAATATCTACTGTCCTGTACCTCTTAACACCTGCTGTCATAGTATCTACTGTCCTGTACCTCTTAACACCTGCTGTCATAGTATCTACTGTCCCGTACCTCTTAACACCTGCTGTCATAGTATCTACTGTCCTGTACCTCATAACACCTGCTGTCATAGTATCTACTGTCCTGTACCTCTTAACACCTGCTGTCATAGTATCTACTGTCCTGTACCTCACCTGCTGTCATAGTATCTACTGTCCTGTACCTCTTAACACCTGCTGTCATAGTATCTACTGTCCTGTACCTCTTAACACCTGCTGTCATAGTATCTACTGTCCTGTACCTCTTAACACCTGCTGTCATAGTATCTACTGTCCTGTACCTCTTAACACCTGCTGTCATAGTATCTACTGTCCCGTACCTCTTAACACCTGCTGTCATAGTATCTACTGTCCCGTACCTCTTAACACCTGCTGTCATAGTATCTACTGTCCTGTACCATAGTATCTACTGTCCTGTACCTCATCTATATTCCACATCATACAACTCTGAAGTATTTGAAATAAACACTGTGATTTTAACACATTTGCTAGCATCCTTTCTGATGGCATTATAAACTCTTGTTATAGACTTCCTCCGAGGAAAGGCAACCCTTTTCTATAGATCTGAACCCCCAGGTCTAGCTGTTTTGTGCCACAGAAGTTCAGTGCAGGCAGGAAGTAACTTAGACCATGCCAGTGAGCAATGCTGTTGGTCCAACACGTTTTATTCTTTTATGAGACAATAAAAGGCTGAGATTTTAACAGTGTTTGGGGCCTGTCACTAAATCTTAGTGTCTGCGGGTCAGATAAATGAAGGGTTTAAAGGCGAGCCACCAAGCACCATGTTACTGCTGGTGGCTCGAGACGGATGAGAACGACTGTGTGATAAAAAAATATATATATTTGATAAGACGTGGTGACAAAAAAACACATTGTGTTCTCCATCTCCAACCAGATGAACTGACTGTCATGGAAATAATAGAGAGCACGTTACATTACAGTCACTTTACACTGTTGAAGTACTCATGTAATTACAGTGACTACACTGTGGAAGTACTCATGTAATTACAGTGACTACACTGTTGAAGTACTCATGTAATCACAGTGACTACACTGTTGAAGTACTCATGTAATTACAGTGACTACACTGTGGAAGTACTCATGTAATCACAGTGACTTTACACTGTGGAAGTACTCATGTAATCACAGTGACTTTACACTGTGGAAGTACTCATGTAATTACAGTCACTTTACACTGTTGAAGTACTCATGTAATCACAGTGACTTTACACTGTTGAAGTACTCATGTAATCACAGTGACTTTACACTGTTGAAGTACTCATGTAATTACAGTGACTTTACACTGTGGAAGTACTCATGTAATTACAGTGACTTTACACTGTGGAAGTACTCATGTAATCACAGTGACTTTACACTGTGGAAGTACTCATGTAATCACAGTCACTTTACACTGTTGAAGTACTCATGTAATCACAGTGACTTTACACTGTTGAAGTACTCATGTAATCACAGTCACTTTACACTGTTGAAGTACTCATGTAATCACAGTGACTTTACACTGTGGAAGTACTCATGTAATTACAGTGACTTTACACTGTGGAAGTACTCATGTAATTACAGTGACTTTACACTGTGGAAGTACTCATGTAATCACAGTGACTTTACACTGTGGAAGTACTCATGTAATCACAGTCACTTTACACTGTTGAAGTACTCATGTAATCACAGTGACTTTACACTGTTGAAGTACTCATGTAATCACAGTGACTTTACACTGTTGAAGTACTCATGTAATTACAGTGACTTTACACTGTGGAAGTACTCATGTAATTACAGTGACTACACTGTGGAAGTACTCATGTAATCACAGTGACTTTACACTGTTGAAGTACTCATGTAATCACAGTGACTTTACACTGTTGAAGTACTCATGTAATTACAGTGACTTTACACTGTGGAAGTACTCATGTAATTACAGTGACTTTACACTGTGGAAGTACTCATGTAATTACAGTGACTACACTGTTGAAGTACTCATGTAATCACAGTGACTTTACACTGTTGAAGTACTCATGTAATCACAGTGACTTTACACTGTTGAAGTACTCATGTAATTACAGTGACTTTACACTGTGGAAGTACTCATGTAATCACAGTGACTTTACACTGTTGAAGTACTCATGTAATCACAGTGACTTTACACTGTTGAAGTACTCATGTAATCACAGTGACTTTACACTGTGGAAGTACTCATGTAATCACAGTCACTTTACACTGTGGAAGTACTCATGTAATCACAGTGACTTTACACTGTTGAAGTACTCATGTAATCACAGTGACTTTACACTGTTGAAGTACTCATGTAATCACAGTGACTTTACACTGTGGAAGTACTCGTGTAATCACAGTGACTTTACACTGTGGAAGTACTCATGTAATCACAGTGACTTTACACTGTGGAAGTACTCATGTAATCACAGTGACTTTACACTGTGGAAGTACTCATGTAATCACAGTGACTTTACACTGTTGAAGTACTCATGTAATCACAGTGACTTTACACTGTGGAAGTACTCATGTAATCACAGTGACTTTACACTGTTGAAGTACTCATGTAATCACAGTCACTTTACACTGTGAAAGTACTCATGTAATTACAGTCACTTTACACTGTGAAAGTACTCATGTAATCACAGTGACTTTACACTGTTAAAGTACTCATGTAATTACAGTCACTTTACACTGTGGAAGTACTCATGTAATCACAGTGACTACACTGTGGAAGTACTCATGTAATCACAGTGACTACACTGTGGAAGTACTCATGTAAATACAGTGACTACACTGTGGAAGTACTCATGTAATCACAGTCACTTTAACTGTGGAAGTACTCATGTAATTACAGTGACTACACTGTTGAAGTACTCATGTAATTACCAGTACAAAGAGTTACAATGTACATATCACAAACAAACACAAATCCAATATTTTAACCATGTGACTGCGCAACGTCAAAACCCCATGTGTATTAACCAGACAAAGAGCACATCTCTTTGTGTTTAATTCATACTTCACAGTAGCAGTTACACTGCCTTCACAGGGTATTCACACCCCTGGACTTTCTCCACATGTTGTTGTGTTACAAAGAGTCATTCAAATGGATTGAATTGTCTTCTTTTTGTTGGTCAATTATCTACATACTGTAACGTCAAAGTAGAAGAAAGATTCTAACATTTGTATAAAATAAAATACCCCCCCCCCCACTAATTTACATAAGTATTCACACACCTGAGTCAATTCGTGTTAGAATCACCTTTGGCAGTGATTTCAGAGTCTTTCTGGATAAGTTTCTAAGAGCTTTCCACACCTGGATTGTACAATATTTGCCCATTATTATTATTTGTTGAATTCTTCAAGCTCTGTCAAGTTGGTTGTTTAGTATTGCTGTATTTAATAACTGTATCATGCTCAAAAGGATATTCACTGTCAACCAATAGGTGCCGTTCTTTGCAAACCAATGGAGAAAAAAACCTCCCTGGTCTTTGTGGTTGAGGGACCAGAGGGTACAGAAGTGGGGTGGTCATTTAAAAATAATGTTAAACACCACTATTGGATACAGAGTCCATGCAATTTATTATGAGACTCGTTAAGCTCATTTTTACTCCTGAACTTATTTAGGATCTCCATAACAAAGGGGTTGAACACTTATTGACTCGCAACATTTCAGCTTTTCATTTTTAATTCATTTGTAAACATTTAAACATAATTGCCCTTTGACATTATGAGGTACTGTGTGTATCAGTGACACTGAATCCATTTTAAATTCAGGCTGCAAAACACCTCAAAATGTGGAAAAAGTCAAGGAGTGTGAATACTTTGTGAAGGTTCTGTGTGTGTTGTTGATACTCTATGCTGAAACTGAAATTAAAATCACCAGTGTGCATTACATCCAGTGGACAAAACAGTGATCGCACGGATGGACGCGGGAGAGCGGGGGGAGAGCGGGTCTGAATCCTGAAGCCATTTGAGCATGCTGTAATCGGTTAATGATTTTCTAACACAGCTGTGCACTCGATTGGATTTCCTTTCCGCATGGGTTGATCAGCTCAAAGACAAATGGCGGTGCTGTGCTGCCTGTGCTGGGTTGGGGTATAGGTGCACAGGGAGGGGGGATACCAGGAAACAACCAGTGAATCAGTGCTGTAACCAGAATGCATCCTGTCCCATCCCGTCTCGCCCCAGTGTCTGGTTGGTGTGTTCGTTCTGGCAGTGAAACACTAGCCCTGGCACAGCCTGACCCTCCTTAGAGAGATAGTGATTTAAATATTGACTGGCCTCCCATGCCTCTGTGTTGTGACCCTTCACTGTTTGTTGTGAACCTGAACTGCAGGTTAAGTAGAGGAGGAAAGGGAGGTGCTCTGACCACTGAGGAGGCCGAGTGGATGACTGGGAGGGAGACGGAGGAGAGGAGATCGCTAGCTGTTTATCGACGGCTCCTGGGAATGCCTCATGCACTGTATACACCACAGAGAGATAATGAGTTAAGATACTGGAGTGGAACCGAGAGGACATGTCTTTTAACCATGTCTCTCTCTGTCTCCGTCCTTTAACCATGTCTCTGTCTGTCTCTCAGTTATCCAGCAGGACTAGTTTCTTGATAGCCTACATGTAACCATGTGTGCTGTATGTCCACTCTACAGGTCATTGCTTTATTTGAGAAACAGTTAATACAATCTTGAAATGAAAATAACATATTAAACTAAAATGTAATATCTACAAAAAAAGTAGACTCACCAGGAACCATTCCGGCCAGTGTTGAGGTGGGGTAGCTGCCTTGGCCGGTGGGGGGAACGTGAGGGGGATAACCCGGTAGGGTTGTGTTGGCCATGTCTCGACCTGGAGAGAGAGAGAGAGAGAGAGAGAGAGAGAGAGAACAAACACAATCAATAGATGGTCCTCCAAGACAAAATACTAAACCACCCCTTAGAAACAGGACCAAACCATACCTCTTAGAGGTTAGAAACAGGAATAAACCACCCCTTAGAAACAGGACCAAACCACCCCTTAGAGGTTAGAAACAGGACCAAACCACCCCTTAGAAACAGGACCAAACCACCCCTCTTAGAGGTTAGAAACAGGACAAAACCACCCCTTAGAAACAGGACCAAACCATACCTCTTAGAGGTTAGAAACAGGACCAAACCACCCCTTAGAAACAGGACCAAACCATACCTCTTAGAGGTTAGAAACAGGACCAAACCACCCCTTAGAAACAGGACTAAACCACCCCTTAGAAACAGGACCAAACCATACCTCTTAGAGGTTAGAAACAGGACTAAACCATACCTCTTAGAAACAGGACCAAACCATACCTCTTAGAGGTTAGAAACAGGACTAAACCATACCTCTTAGAGGTTAGAAACAGGACTAAACCACCCCTTAGAAACAGGACCAAACCATACCTCTTAGGGGTTAGAAACAGGACTAAACCATACCTCTTAGGGGTTAGAAACAGGACTAAACCACCCCTCTTAGAGGTTAGAAACAGGATTAAACCACCCCTTAGAAACAGGACCAAACCATACATCTTAGGGGTTAGAAACAGGACTAAACCATACCTCTTAGAGGTTAGAAACAGGACTAAACCACCCCTTAGAAACAGGACCAAACCATACCTCTTAGGGGTTAGAAACAGGACTAAACCATACCTCTTAGGGGTTAGAAACAGGACTAAACCACCCCTCTTAGAGGTTAGAAACAGGACTAAACCACCCCTTTATGGAGGTTAGAAACAGGACTAAACCACCCCATTATGGAGGTTAGAAACAGGACCAAACCACCCCTTAGAAACAGGACTAAACCACCCCTTAGAAACAGGACCAAACCATACCTCTTAGGGGTTAGAAACAGGACTAAACCATACCTCTTAGAGGTTAGAAACAGGACTAAACCACTCCTTTATGGAGGTTAGAAACAGGACTAAACCACCCCTTTATGGAGGTTAGAAACGGGACCATGGCTGTGTTCCAAATGGCAGCCTATTCCATACATAATGAACTACTTTTTACCAGGGCCCATTGGGCATATAGGGTCCATAGGGCTCTGCTCAAAAGTAGTGCACTATGTAGGGAATAGGCTGCCATTTGGGACGCACATTTCTAATCACACGATCTCCCTAGAACAGAAAAGAGTCATTGTAAATCACTGTAAAACCATGAAACATGTGACACGTTTATAACCTAAATGTCTGTGTATAAAGCTTAAACATTAGATGTTTAGATTAGCCATTAAGGGTTCCCATCTTAAACACAAGTATTAAGAACGCAATATTAAACATGATAGTCAGCTTTCTCCAGTCAGTTTCCAACCAGGCAAACACCTATCTCCTAGGTGTTCAGATTTTAAATCATTTTCCATTGTCCTGTTCAGAGTGCATTTAGTCATTAGAAATTGATGTGACTTTCCATGTCTATAATTCAGATCAGTGTTAGGAATGAATGTCTGTTACGTTACCTACATTTCAGAACAACTGAACAGTCAAGACATATTTTCAATCACGTGGTGTTGTTGTTACTCAACCGTGTTGAGTTCATTTTCACTAAATCTCTCAGAGTTAACTCTCTCAGCAGGGGGACACACACACTCATTATCATATTTCCCAGCATGCTTTGTTGATCTTTAGAACAGTTTGCTTTAATATCTGTTTTTCCTCATGCACATTGATTGAATAAATTATATTAAGATAACTCAAATTGTTCTAAAATAATTCAATCGGTAAGGGGTTGGATTTATTCCACCCGTTACTGAGATGGTTGTTCAAGTTTAGATGGTTTAGGTCAGGGCGCCTTCATTTAGATTCAGCTGACAGCCCAAATTTTTGTTGGAGCGGCTGGTCAGGGGTCCGGAACATAATTACAAGTAATTTGTAGACTTCAAATTGACTGCAAGAAGCCCAAACCAACTTAATATTTGACTAAAATGTAATAATTTCAAACCTTGTGTGTATATGATCACATATACAATTATATGTTAATTATGAATAGGAATCCTTTGGAACAGATTTCCAAAAATAAAATAAATAGTGAAATCACCAGTTGGGATAGCCCTGGTTTAGGTCGTCTTGTTTGTTAAGTCCTTCACCATAGCAACCATTCTGACTGAAATATTCTAATTCTTGGATATCCTCCCTCTGGCTGGATTCTGATAGGAACAACTAATCACTTCACGAACCAGCATATTGTGACTTGCAGGTCTGATGTGGCCCGTGAGCCAGGATTTTCAAACCACAATGTTGAGGACAACTAGGCCATAACTAAAGACCGTATGACATATATTATATGAGGTCATTAAGGGTTAATTTTTAATTGAAACACATTCGCTTAGTCAGTCATCTGGTGCAGGCTTCAGTAGTAGAAGTTATTGAAGGTAACAATCATATCTCTGTCACTAACAAACACAGTGATTGGTTGTTATCTCTCACATTCATTCGAAAAAGCATGCTGGGAAATATTCAAATATGGCATTACACCCTACAGTGTTAAAACAACACCCCCCAGTGTTTAGTGTACAAAACCTAATGACTTGTACTGAGTAAACTTGTTCATGTGTTTAACAAGTAGTAGAGCAAATAAGCACTGGTCTTTACAATCTAAACACTGTGACTAGTTTTCACTGAAATTCAAAGTGCCTTGATGTGTTTCAAAAAGTGTTACAGAAAGCTGTTCAGATCCTAAACACTTGGTTTTACAGCGCAGGTATAATGACCTCCATACTATGGCCTACATCCTAATGACCAGAGAATACATATACTGTAGTCTACACCCTAGTGACCAGAGAATAAATACACTGTAGTCTATAGTGACCAGAGAATAAATATACTGTAGTCTATAGTGACCAGAGAATAAATATACTGTAGTCTATAGTGACCAGAGAATAAATATACTGTAGTCTATAGTGACCAGAGAATAAATATACTGTAGTCTATAGTGACCAGAGAATAAATATACAGTAGTCTATAGTGACCAGAGAATAAATATACTGTAGTCTATAGTGACCAGAGAATAAATATATTGTAGTCTATAGTGACCAGAGAATAAATATACTGTAGTCTATAGTGACCAGAGAATAAATACACTGTAGTCTATAGTGACCAGAGAATAAATACACTGTAGTCTATAGTGACCAGAGAATAAATATACTGTAGTCTATAGTGACCAGAGAATAAATATACTGTAGTCTATAGTGACCAGAGAATAAATATACTGTAGTCTATAGTGACCAGAGAATAAATATACTGTAGTCTATAGTGACCAGAGAATAAATATACTGTAGTCTATAGTGACCAGAGAATAAATATACTGTAGTCTATAGTGACCAGAGAATAAATATACTGTAGTCTATAGTGACCAGAGAATAAATATACTGTAGTCTATAGTGACCAGAGAATAAATATACTGTAGTCTATAATGACCAGAGAATAAATATACTGTAGTCTATAGTGACCAGAGAATAAATACACTGTAGTCTATAGTGACCAGAGAATAAATACACTGTAGTCTATAGTGACCAGAGAATAAATATACTGTAGTCTATAGTGACCAGAGAATAAATATACTGTAGTCTATAGTGACCAGAGAATAAATATACTGTAGTCTATAGTGACCAGAGAATAAATATACTGTAGTCTATAGTGACCAGAGAATAAATATACTGTAGTCTATAGTGACCAGAGAATAAATATACTGTAGTCTATAGTGACCAGAGAATAAATATACTGTAGTCTATAGTGACCAGAGAATAAATATACTGTAGTCTACACCCTAGTGACCAGAGCATAAATATACTGTAGTCTACACCCTAGTGACCAGAGAATAAATATACTGTAGTCTATAGTGACCAGATAATAAATATACTGTAGTCTATAGTGACCAGAGAATAAATATACTGTAGTCTATAGTGACCAGAGAATAAATATACTGTAGTCTATAGTGACCAGAGAATAAATATACTGTAGTCTATAGTGACCAGAGAATAAATATACTGTAGTCTATAGTGACCAGAGAATAAATATACTGTAGTCTATAATGACCAGAGAATAAATATACTGTAGTCTATAGTGACCAGAGAATAAATATACTGTAGTCTATAGTGACCAGAGAATAAATATACTGTAGTCTATAGTGACCAGAGAATAAATATACTATAGTCTATAGTGACCAGAGAATAAATATACTGTAGTCTATAGTGACCAGAGAATAAATATACTGTAGTCTATAGTGACCAGATAATAAATATACTGTAGTCTATAGTGACCAGAGAATAAATATACTGTAGTCTATAGTGACCAGAGAATAAATATACTGTAGTCTATAGTGACCAGAGAATAAATATACTGTAGTCTATAGTGACCAGAGAATAAATATACTGTAGTCTATAGTGACCAGAGAATAAATATACTGTAGTCTATAGTGACCAGAGAATAAATATACTGTAGTCTATAGTGACCAGAGAATAAATATACTGTAGTCTATAGTGACCAGAGAATAAATATACTGTAGTCTATAGTGACCAGAGAATAAATATACTGTAGTCTATAGTGACCAGAGAATAAATATACTGTAGTCTATAGTGACCAGAGAATAAATATACTGTAGTCTATAGTGACCAGAGAATAAATATACTGTAGTCTATAGTGACCAGAGAATAAATATACTGTAGTCTATAGTGACCAGAGAATAAATATACTATAGTCTACACCCTAGTGACCAGAGAATAAATATACTGTAGTCTACACCCTAGTGACCAGAGAATAAATATACTGTAGTCTATAGTGACCACAGAATAAATACACTGTAGTCTATAGTGACCAGAGAATAAATATACTGTAGTCTATAGTGACCAGAGAATAAATATACTGTAGTCTATAGTGACCAGAGAATAAATATACTGTAGTCTATAGTGACCAGAGAATAAATATACTGTAGTCTATAGTGACCAGAGAATAAATATACTGTAGTCTATAGTGACCAGAGAATAAATATACTGTAGTCTATAGTGACCAGAGAATAAATATACTGTAGTCTATAGTGACCAGAGAATAAATATACTGTAGTCTATAGTGACCAGAGAATAAATATACTGTAGTCTATAGTGACCAGAGAATAAATATACTGTAGTCTATAGTGACCAGAGAATAAATATACTGTAGTCTATAGTGACCAGAGAATAAATATACTGTAGTCTATAGTGACCAGAGAATAAATATACTGTAGTCTATAGTGACCAGAGAATAAATATACTGTAGTCTATAGTGACCAGAGAATAAATATACTGTAGTCTATAGTGACCAGAGAATAAATATACTGTAGTCTATAGTGACCAGAGAATAAATATACTGTAGTCTATAGTGACCAGAGAATAAATATACTGTAGTCTATAGTGACCAGAGAATAAATATACTGTAGTCTATAGTGACCAGAGAATAAATATACTGTAGTCTATAGTGACCAGAGAATAAATAAACATTTACGATTTCAATTTACAACAAAAAAACCTACGTCTTTGTCTTTTGAGCTTCTAGTCATGAAATCTATGCAACCAACTCAATCACTTTTTATAGCTACCTCCTGGGCCATATACAGCGTTCCTCACTGAGTTCCCTGAATTCCTATCGGACCTTGTAGTCATAGCAGATAATATTCTACATTTTGGTGGCTTTAATATTCACATGGAAAAATCCACAGACCCACTCCAAAAGACTTTCAGAGTCATCATCAGTGGGTTTTGTCCAACATGTCTCCGGTTCTACTCACTGCCACAGTCATACTCTGGACCTAGTTTTGTCCCAAGGAATAAGTGTTGTGGATCTTAATGTTTTTTCTCATATTCCTGGACTATCGGACCACCATTTTATTACGTGTGCAATCGTAACAAATAATCTGCTCAGACCCCAACCAAGGAGCATTAAAAGTCGTGATATAATTTCTCAGACAACCGAAAGATTCCTAGATGCCCTTCCAGACTCCCTCTGCCTACCCAAGGACGTCAGAGGACAAAAAATGAGTTAACCACCTAACTGAGAAACTCAATTTAACCTTTCGCAATACCCTAGATGCAGTCGCACCCCTAAAAACTAAAAACATTTGTCATAAGAAACTAGCTCCCTGGTACACAGAAAATACCCGAGCTCTGAAGCAAGCCTCCAGAAAATTGGAATGTAAACGGCGCCACACCAAACTGGAAGTCTTCCGACTAGCTTGGAAAGACAGTACCGTGCAGTACCGAAGAGCCCTTACTGCTGCTCAATCATCCTATTTTTCCAACTTAATTGAGGAAAATAAGAACAATACAACATTATTTGTGATACAGTCACAAAGCTAACTAAAAAGCAGCATTCCCCAAGAGAGGATGCCTTTCACCTCAGCAGTAATAAATTCATAAACTTCTTTGAGGAAAAGATCATGATCATTAGAAAGCAAATTACGGACTCCTTTTTAAATCTGCGGATTCCTCCACAGCTCAGTTGTCCTGAGTCTGCACAACTCTGCCAGGACCTAGGATCAAGGGAGACACTCAAGTGTTTTAGTACTGTATGTCTTGACACAATGATGAAAATAATCATGGCCTCTAAACTTTCAAGCTGCATACTGGACCCTATTCCAACTAAACTACTGAAAGAGCTGCTTCCTGTGCTTGGCCCTCCTATGTTGAACATAATAAACGTCTCTCCATCCACCGGATGTGTACCAAGCTCACTAAAAGTGGCAGTAATAAAGCCTCTCTTGAAAAAGCCAAACCTTGACCCAGAAAATATAAAAAACTATCGGCCTATATCGAATCTCCCATTCCTCTTGAAAATTTTTGAAAAAGATGTTGCGCAGCAACTCACTGCCTTCCTGAAGACAAACAATGTATACGAAACGCTTCAGTCTGGTTTTAGACTTCATCATAGCACTGAGACTGCACTTTTGAAGGTGGTAAATTACCTTTTAATGGCATCAGACCGAGGCTCTGCATCTGTCCTCGTGCTCCTAGACCTTAGTGCTGCTTTTGATACCATCGATCACCACATTCTTTTAGAGAGATTGGAAACCCAAATTGGTCTACGCGGACAAGTTCTGGCCTGGTTTAGATCTTATCTGTCAGAAAGAAACCCATTTGTCTCTGTGGATGGTTTGTCCTCTGACAAATCAACTGTACATTTCGGTGTTCCTCAAGGTTCCGTTTTAGGACCACGGTTGTTTTAACTATATATTTTACCTCTTGGGGATGGCATTCGAAAACATTGTTAACTTTCACTGCTATGCGGATGACACACAGCTGTACATTTCGATGAAACACGGTGAAGCCCCAAAATGGCACTCGCTGGAAGCCTGCGTTTCAGACAAAAGGAAGTGAATGGCTGCAAACTTTCTACTTTTAAACTCGGACTAAACAGAGATGCTTGTTCTAGGTCCCAAGAAACAAAGAGATCTTCTGTTGAATCTGACAATTAATCTTGATGGGTATACAGTCGTCTCAAATAAAACTGTGAAGGACCTCGGCATTACTCTGGACTCTGATCTCTCTTTTGACGAACATATCAAGACTGTTTCAAGGACGTTTTTTTCCATCTATGTAACATTGCAAAAATCAGAAACTTTCTGTCCAAAAATGATGCAGAAAAATGAATCAATTATTTTGTCACTTCTAGGTTAGACTACTGCAATGCTCTACTTTCCGGCTACCCGGATAAAGCACTAAATAAACTTCAGTTAGTGCTAAATACAGCTGCTAGAATCCTGACTAGAACCCAATAAATTTGTTCACTCTTTCTCCAGTGCTAGCCTCCCTACACTGGCTTCCTGTTAAGGCAAGGGCTGATTTCAAGGTTTTACTGCTAACCTACAAAGCATTACATGAGCTTGCTCCTACCTATCTTTCTGATTTGGTCCTGCCGTACATACCTACACGTACGCTACGGTCACAAGACGCAGGCCTCCTAATTGTCCCTAGAATTTCTAAGCAAACAGCTGGAGGCAGGGCTTTCTCCTATAGAGCTCCATTTTTATGGAATGGTCTGCCTACCCATGTGAGAGACACAGACTCGGTCTCAACCTTTAAGTCTTTATTTAAGACTCATCTCTTCAGTAGGTCCTATGATTGAGTGTAGTCTGGCCCAGGAGTGTGAAGGTGAATGGAAAGGCACTGGAGCAACGAACCACCCTTGCTGTCTCTGCCTGGCCGGTTCCCCTCTCTCCACTGGGACGCTCTGCCTCTAACCCTATTACAGGGGCTGAGTCACTGGCTTACTGGTGCTCTTTCATGCTGTTCCTAGGAGGGGTGCGTCACTTGAGTGGGTTGAGTCACTGACGTGGTCTTCCTGTCTGGGTTGGCGCTCCCCCCTTGGGTTGTGCCGCATCTTTGTGGGCTATACTCGGCCTTGTCTCAGGATGGTAAGTTGGTGGTTGAAGATATGCCTCTAGTGGTGTGGGGGCTGTGCTTCGGCAAAGTGGATTGGGTAATATCCTGCCTGTTTAGCCCTGTCAAGAGGGGTATAATCGGATGGGGCCACAGTGTCTCCTGACCCCTCCTGTCTCAGCCTCCAGTATTTATGCTGCAGTTGTTTATGTGTCAGGGGGTTAGGGTCAGTCTGTGTGTCGGGGGGCTAGGGTCAGAGTTTTTCTCCTGTCTTATCCGGTGTCCTGTGTGAATTTAAGTATGCACTCTCTAATTCTCTCTTTCTCTCTTTCTTTCTTTCTTTCTCTCTCTCGAAGGACCTGAGCCCTAGGACCATGCCTCAGGACTACCTGGCATGATGACTCCTTGCTGTCGTCAATCCACCTGGACGTGCTGCTGCTCCAGTTTGAACTGTTCTGCCTGCGGCTATGGAACCCTGACCTGTTCACCGGACGTGCTACCTGTCCCAGACCTGCTGGAGCAGTAGAGATACTCTCAATGATCGGCTATGAAAAGCCAACTGACATTTACTCCTGAGGTGCTGACCTGTTGCACCCTCAACAACTTCTGTGATTATTATTATTTGACCATGCTGGTCATTTGAACATCTTGGCCATGTTCAGTTATAATCTCCACCCGGCACAGCCAGAAGAGGATTGGCCACCCCTCATAGCCTGGTTCCTCTCTAGATTTCTTCCTAGGTTTTGGCCTTTTTAGGGAGTTTTTCCTAGCCACCTGCATTGTTTGCTGTTTTGGGTTCATGGCTGGGTTTCTGTACAGCACTTTGAGATATCAGCTGATGTAAGATGGGCTGTATAAATACATTTGATTTGATATAGTGACCAGAGAATAAATATACTGTAGTCTATTGTGACCAGAGAATAAATACACTGTAGTCTATAGTGACCAGAGAATAAATATACTATAGTCTACACCCTAGTGACCAGAGAATAAATATACTGTAGTCTACACCCTAGTGACCAGAGAATAAATATACTGTAGTCTATAGTGACCACAGAATAAATACACTGTAGTCTATAGTGACCAGAGAATAAATATACTGTAGTCTATAGTGACCAGAGAATAAATATACTGTAGTCTATAGTGACCAGAGAATAAATATACTGTAGTCTATAGTGACCAGAGAATAAATATACTGTAGTCTATAGTGACCAGAGAATAAATATACTGTAGTCTATAGTGACCAGAGAATAAATATACTGTAGTCTATAGTGACCAGAGAATAAATATACTGTAGTCTATAGTGACCAGAGAATAAATACACTGTAGTCTATAGTGACCAGAGAATAAATATACTGTAGTCTATAGTGACCAGATAATAAATATACTGTAGTCTATTGTGACCAGAGAATAAATATACTGTAGTCTATAGTGACCAGAGAATAAATATACTGTAGTCTATAGTGACCAGATAATAAATATACTGTAGTCTATAGTGACCAGAGAATAAATATACTGTAGTCTATAGTGACCAGAGAATAAATATACAGTAGTCTTTTGTCACTTCAAATAGAGATGTTGTACTAAGCATAAAGTACTTTTAACATTAAGGTAGTTATAATTTTCAGTTAACAGACATTTGCAGACTGATAATGTGTCCCAGGAATCACAAAGCCAGTCAACAGAATCATCATCACACACTGTCAACACAACCAACCGTCACTCCTCTTCTGTCTTCGTCTCCCGCTAATACTACGTCGGAAGCCAAAAGACCAAGTGCCTCATGGGACAGAAACCACATCAAAGAATCAAGCAGTAGAAGTACGTAGAAGACTGAAGAGGAAAACTCTGTTCATTACTGCATTCAAACTAGTCTAAACATAGCACGCTTTACTGAACCCCAGAACCCTGTCCACCTCCTCTCCTCCTCTCCCTCGAACACACACACACACACACACACACACACACACACACACACACACACACACACACACACCACACACACACACACACACACACACACACACACACACACACACACACACACACACACACACACACACACACACACACACACACACACACACACACACAGTCGTGAAACAGCAGAGCCGCCACTGCGACTGTATTTCTAAAGCCAAAGCCAGTTTGTCTGTCCGTACAGTATTGGCCCCTTGAACAGAGCTAGTAGCCAGCGTCACTACGGACCCCGCGTTAGTTATTCAGCCCTGCTCCGTATTCAAGCCTGTAATTAGACATGACAGCTGGGTTTCCTACCCTGTCCTACCCCTGCAGCCAGGCTGTTTGAGCTGCAGGCACGTAGTTCCCGAGCGCTACGGACTCTCCCCCCCCCCCCACACCCCCCCCCCCCGGCCCAGCGAAGGCCAGCCAAAGGGACGGAGAGGGAAAAAGGAAAGAGAGGAGGGAGGCCCCTGCAATATTGTTTAGCCATGAGGGACACTGTGATTCACTGGGGTTAAATCACGTCTCAATGGAGCTTTAATGAGCGACCCCAGTAGCCATAACACACCATAACACCCCATAATAACCCATGATACCACAGGACACACCATAACACACCATAACACCCCATAACACCCCATAACACACCATAACACCCCATAATACCCCATAATACCACAGGACAGTTTTATGAAGGCATCTTTTGACTACGCATACGTCTGGTTTTCAATTGCTGTTGTTTATTTCAGTTAATAACGGCAGTGCAGCTGATACGAGGTGCAGAAAGGGCCAAGATAATACAAGTGTTTCTGACACGGTCGCCTCTCTCCTCAACCGACCATAACGATCAACTGCATGCAATTAATGGAGGAAACAAATGTGGATCAGCCTAAAGTATACAGCAGGTGATCAAATAACTGTAAACTACTGTAGGCTAGTTTCAAATCAAATCAAATCAAATCAAATTTATTTGGGATTTTTATTTTTATTTTTCAAATCAAATCAAATCAAATGTATTTATATAGCCCTTCTTACATCAGCTGATATCTCAAAGTGCTGTACAGAAACCCAGCCTAAAACCCCAAACATTAAGCAATGCTGGTGTAGAAGCACGGTGGCTAGGGAAAAAAACTCCCTAGAAAGGCCAAAAGAAACCTAGAGAGGAACCAGGCTACGTGGGGTGGCCAGTCCTCTTCTGGCTGTGCCGGGTGGAGATTATAAACCTAGAGAGGAACCAGGCTATGTGGGGTGGCCAGTCCTCTTCTGGCTGTGCCGGGTGGAGATTATAAACCTAGAGAGGAACCAGGCTATGTGGGGTGGCCAGTCCTCTTCTGGCTGTGCCGGGTGGAGATTATAACAGAACATGGCCAAGATGTTCAAATGTTCATAAATGACCAGCATGGTCCAATAATAATAATAACTGGTCTGTAACATTCAGCCTTTAACATGCACATGGTTATTGATATGTGAAATAGTTTTTCAAGGGAAGGTTTTCTTTTAGTGCAGTGATGTCATTCATGTGAATGGCAGACCATTCATGAGTAATAAGAATTAGTTAGTTATACAGACCATTCATGAGTAATAAGAATTAGTTAGTTACAGACCAGTGTGTAATAAGAATTAGTTAGTTACAGACCAGTGTGTAATAAGAATTAGTTAGTTACAGACCAGTGTGTAATAAGAATTAGTTAGTTACAGACCAGTGTGTAATAAGAATTAGTTAGTTACAGACCAGTGTGTAATAAGAATTAGTTAGTTACAGACCAGTGTGTAATAAGAATTAGTTAGTTACAGACCAGTGTGTAATAAGAATTAGTTAGTTACAGACCAGTGTGTAATAAGAATTAGTTAGTTATACAGACCAGTGTGTAATAAGAATTTGTTAGTTATACAGACCAGTGTGTAATAAGAATTAGTTAGTTATACAGACCAGTATGTAATAAGAATTAGTTAGTTATACAGACCAGTGTGTAATAAGAATTAGTTAGTTACAGACCAGTATGTAATAAGAATTAGTTAGTTATACAGACCAGTATGTAATAAGAATTAGTTTGTTACAGACCAGTATGTAATAAGAATTAGTTTGTTACAGACCAGTATGTAACAAGAATTAGTTAGTTACAGACCAGTGTGTAATAAGAATTAGTTAGCTACAGACCAGTGTGTAATAAGAAGTCAAAGAGAACTGTTGGAGTAGGTGGGGTGTCCTACACAGAGAGGGTGGTGTGTGTGTTTGTATGTGTGTGTGTGTGTGTGTGTGTGTGTGTGTGTGTGTGTGTGTGTGTGTGTGTGTGTGTGTGTGTGTGTGTGTGTGTGTGTGTGTGTGTGTGTGTGCGTGTGTGTGTGTGCGCGTGTGTGTGTGTGTTGAGAGCGGGTTGTATAGGGGTAAAGGCTAGAGGGGCAGTATTCATGGATAAGAGCACATACACAGGGGGTGGACAGACACAGAGCACATTGTGTGTAGGACTAAGCACGGCACAATAGCTGAAGGGCCCTTGGTTTCATTAACGTCTTGAGGGCCCCGTGCTTCACAGTCTCAAGAGTATGGTTCAGTTTACCTCGTTGAGTTGACCTCATGGAGTCATCTGGATAGGGGACAACTAACTACAGCTTCAGGAGTCAGCTCTCCAAGAGACAATGGGCTTTTCACTCCTGAACACACCATTATGATTAATGGGTGTATTGATTGATTTATTGATTTGTTGATCGATTGATAATTCCAAAGAATGTGGGGACTTTGTGGAATATTGCTAAATGTATGCGTGGTAAAGATTTGGTACAAACCAATGCAAATATATTCCCTTGTTATACATGAGCAAGACTGTAACTGTAATCAAGCTTGTAAACTTCATTACATGATTTGACTTTTACGCTGTACACACAATAATGTACAACAATAATTGTATTTATTTCACCTTTATTTAACCAGGTAAACTAGTTCAGAACAAGTTCTCATTTACAACTGCGACCTGGCCAAGATAATGCAAAGCAGTGCGACACAAAAATGTAGATTACAGTGGGTTCTAAATTATAATTTGGTTACTGAATGTAGATTACAGTGGACTCTCATAATTTGGTTACTGAATGTAGATTACAGTGGGTTCTAAATTATAATTTGGCTACTGAATGTTAATTACAGTGAGTTCTAACTGACAATTCAGTTACTGAATGTAGATTACAGTGGGTTCTAACTGATAATTTGGTTACTGAATGTAGATTACAGTGGGTTCTAACTGATAATTTGGTTACTGAATGTAGATTACAGTGGGTTCTAACTGATAATTTGGTTACTGAATGTAGATTACAGTGGGTTCTAACTGATAATTTGGTTACTGAATGTAGATTACAGTGGGTTCTAACTGATAATTTGGTTACTGAATGTAGATTACAGTGGGTTCTAATTGATAATTTGGTTACTGAATGCAGATTACAGTGGGTTCTAATTGATAATTTGGTTACTGAATGCAGATTACAGTGGGTTCTAACTGATAATTCGGTTACTGAATGTAGATTACAGTGGGTTCTAACTGATAATTTGGTTACTGAATGTAGATTACAGTGGGTTCTAACTGATAATTTGGTTACTGAATATAGATTACAGTGGGTTCTAACTGATAATTTGGTTACTGAATGCAGATTACAGTGGGTTCTAACTGATAATTCGGTTACTGAATGCAGATTACAGTGGGTTCTAATTGATAATTCGGTTACTGAATGCAGATTACAGTGGGTTCTAACTGATAATTCGGTTACTGAATGCAGATTACAGTGGGTTCTAACTGATAATTCGGTTACTGAATGTAGATTACAGTGGGTTCTAATTGATAATTCGGTTACTGAATGCAGATTACAGTGGGTTCTAACTGATAATTCGGTTACTGAATGCAGATTACAGTGGGTTCTAACTGATAATTCGGTTACTGAATGCAGATTACAGTGGGTTCTAACTGATAATTCGGTTACTGAATGCAGATTACAGTGGGTTCTAACTGATAATTCGGTTACTGAATGCAGATTACAGTGGGTTCTAACTGATAATTTGGTTACTGAATGCAGATTACAGTGGGTTCTAACTGATAATTCGGTTACTGAATGCAGATTACAGTGGGTTCTAACTGATAATTCGGTTACTGAATGCAGATTACAGTGGGTTCTAACTGATAATTCGGTTACTGAATGCAGATTACAGTGGGTTCTAACTGATAATTTGGTTACT